>NW_027504582.1:0-21708 GCF_021521415.1 Bidens hawaiensis
AGTCTCACAGCCCCTATTTTCACTGTTTTCACTGTTTTAAACTGCTTTCGGGGCGAGGGACACGTACTTAAATATTGTTTTATCATGGTATACTTACAAGCTATGAAAGCGATTATGTGTTTAAGTTATGTTTCATGATGAGCAATGCAAACGGTTATCTAAGGTTTTCGATGTATGTGCGCTAGAACTCGAGTAAGTGATCACTTTACCATTGGAACTCTAAGGGTAGGGACTGCTGGTTTGATCCGCCCACTCGTAGGGGTCGCACCTCTTTGCATGGACGAGTGCCTGGCATGGGGCAGTACTATGGGGTTGAGCCCGCTCGTAGGGGTCGCGCCTCTTTGCATGGACGAGCGCCTTGTTTTCCGGCACAACGTCTGCGCGTAACCCGCGGGACGGTATCCTTAGCTCGTAGGGGCAATGCCTCTTTGCATGGACGAGCACAGTTTCTCAGAATTGTTCGCAGCGTAACCCGCGGGACAGTATCCTTAGCTCGTAGGGGCAATGCCTCTTTGCATAGACGAGCATAGTTTTCCAGAAACGTCTGCGCGTAACTCGCGGGACGGTTTTACGTTATTTTAGCTCGTAGTGGCTGCACCACTTACATAGACGAGCACCGTATCCAGAATTTGTTCACCAGCGTAACCCGCGAAACGATTTTTATCAGAATATTGTCAGAATTATGTGTTAATACGATTTTACCAAGCAGATGTTAATGATGTTGCCAGAAATGTTTCAGAATGATTTTATCAAGTTACTAAAACTTGTGAACTCACTCAGTTTATACTGATTCAAATGTTTTTACGTGTCTTTCAGGAGATAACTAGGTAACGCATGGAGTCACACTTAGAGCACCACACGCTGAACATCTAAAACAAGCTTTTTGGAAGATTTTGGTTTTATCCCCTCGATGCGCACGGTTACCCGCCGCGCAAGGGGATATGGCGAGGAAATCTTCAGTTTTATACTTGGATGTTTCTTTTTGTAATCTTTGAACAATGTAATGTGTTTGTACTAAACTCCTCATGCGCAATAAAAATCTTTGAATATTTTGCAATGGCCCGTGCTTAATTATCAATCCCCACTCGTGCGCGCCCGGCTGTTTCCGCCGCTCAGGGCCGGGTGTGACAGATTGGTATCAGAGCACTGGTTATAGCGAACTAGGAAAAGAAGTTTTTAACCTAGACTATAACCTTTGGGGAATCGCATGAAATATTTTTCAAAGAATGTTTTCAAAAGAATATTTTCAAAAGAAAAATCACACACGCACTTAGGAACACGGGTCACAGTGTAGAGATAAGAACATTATGTGCTCTGAGTACATGCGCTAAGTTTGTTATATTTTCTTTTTATGAAAAGAATGCCTCCAACCAGAGCCAAGGGAATTACCATGACACCCGAGGAGCTCGCAGAAATAATCGCACAGGCGATTGCAACGCATGAGGCCAGCAAGGCCGAATCTAGTCAGGGTCGCCAAGAGAACGAGACCCCAGAACCCGAATCAGGAGCCTTGAACAAAGGATGCTCCTATAAAACATTCATGGCCTGTAGGCCTTGGCCGTTCAAAGGCACCGAAGGAGCCATTGGGCTCTACAATTGGATTGACAAAATGGAGACCGTTCTCTCCATCAGCGGATGTAGTGAAAACCAGAAGGTCCTTTACGCGACCTGCATGTTCCAAGAAGCAGCTTCGTCTTGGTGGAAGCTCCAAGTAAAGACTTTGGGGCGAGAAGTTGCTCTTCACAAGACCTGGGAAGAATTGAAAGAAATGATGATGAGAAAGTTCTGCTCTCGCGCAGAAATTCAGAGCTTGCAACAAGAATTCTGGAACCACACCATGGTAGGAACGGATATCGATGCCTACACCAATCGTTTCAACGAGCTTTGCCAGCTGGTGCCAGACATGGCAAACACAGAAGAAAAGAAAATCGAGAGGTACATCTTTGGGTTACCTCCTGTCGTTAGAGTCCCGCTCAACGCCGCCGCACCTCCGACCTTTGACGAGGCGGTTGCGCGAGCCATCACCCTTACAAGGGATACGGTTCGTTCGGGTATGTTGACCACCCGCTTGAACGAGCAGCGAACCTCTGACTCCAAGAGGAAATGGAACTCCCACCGAGGGTCAGACTTCAAGCAGCCACCCGCCCAAGAAGCAGGAAAGCACAAGGGTTTACGCGATTCAAGCCGCGGAACCATCAAGGAAAGGATACAGCGGGCCTCGCCCATGGTGCAGCAAATGCAAGTATCACCACGAGGGTGAATGCGCAAAAATCGAATGCGCCAAATGTGGCAGACCAGGACACAAGGCGATGAATTGTCGCATCAGAGAAGCTGGATCGAGCGACAGCTGCTACGCATGCGGGAAGCCTGGACACTTCAGTCGGGATTGCCCACAGAAAGGAAACCAAGCTCGCGGGAGAGCTTTTGTGATCGGCGCGGGTGAAGCAAAGGAAGAGCCGAATGTGGTAACCGGTACGTTTTTGCTTAACGGTCATTATGCATCTGTCTTATTTGATACTGGCGCTGACCTAAGTTTTATATCCCATGAGTTTAAAAACTCCCTGGGCTTAGCGACCAGTAGGCTAGACAAACCTTATACTATAGAACTAGCCAATGGTAGGCAGTTATGCGCGAATGAAAGGACTGAGCAATGTGTATTAGTCATGGGAGGTCATGAGTTCAATATAAACTTGTTGCCAATAGATTTGGGAAGTTTCGATATTGTGGTAGGTATGGATTGGTTGGTCGAGAATCTCGCGGAGATTGTTTGTCACGAGAAGCAGGTTCGGATTCCACTGCTGAACGGAGAAACTTTGATGATTCAGGGAGAAAGAAAGGGAGTTGCGACGAAACTGATTTCGTGCCTAAAGGCGCGCAAGTGCCTAAGGAAAGGGTACTACGCCTTCCTGGCGCATGTAATAGAGAAGAGAGATGAGCGAAGAATTGAAGACTTACCTGTAGTGCGCGAATTTCCAGAAGTTTTTCCTAAAGATCTGCCCGGATTGCCGCCACCCGCGACAAATCGAGTTTCGAATTGATTTGGTCCCAGGAGCTGCGCCAGTAGCCCGAGCGCCTTATCGATTAGCTCCATCTGAGATGCAAGAGCTATCCAATCAGTTACAGGAACTTTTGGATAAGGGTTTCATACGCCCAAGCTTTTCACCTTGGGGAGCTCCAGTACTGTTTGTTAAGAAGAAGGATGGTTCGTTCCGGATGTGTATTGACTACAGGGAGCTGAATAAGCTGACAGTCAAAAATCGGTACCCCTTACCGAGGATTGACGACTTATTTGACCAGTTGCAGGGATCCAGTTATTATTCGAAGATAGATCTACGGTCAGGATACCACCAACTTAGGGTCCATGAGGAAGACGCGCCAAAGACAGCCTTCCGAACCAGATATGGCCATTATGAGTTCTTAGTGATGCCTTTCGGGCTAACTAATGCGCCGGCTATATTCATGGATCTGATGAACCGTGTGTGCAAACCATACTTGGACAAGTTTGTGATTGTGTTTATAGATGATATTCTAATTTACTCTCGAACCAAGGCCGAGCATGAGCAACACTTGAGGTTGATTTTGGAATTGTTAAGGAAAGAAAGGTTGTATGCAAAGTTTTCTAAATGTGAGTTTTGGCTTAGAGAGGTTCACTTTCTCGGTCACGTTGTAAACGAGAAAGGAATACACGTCGATCCTTCTAAGGTTAAAGCCATCGAAAACTGGGAAGCGCCAAAAACCCCAACTGAGGTGAGGCAATTCCTTGGACTAGCTGGCTACTATCGACGCTTCATTGAGAACTTCTCCAAGATAGCTCTACCTCTGACCGCGCTAACTCAGAAAGACAAGGTGTTTATTTGGGGCGAGAATCAGGAAGCGGCATTTCAAATGTTGAAACAGAAGTTATGTAGTGCGCCAATTTTATCTTTACCAGAGGGGACGGATGACATCGTCGTTTACTGCGACGCTTCACACCAGGGACTCGGATGTGTCCTTATGCAGCGAGACAAAGTTATAGCGTATGCCTCGCGCCAACTCAAGACCAATGAAAAGAACTACACAACGCATGATTTAGAACTTGGAGCGGTTGTCTTCGCGCTAAAGATTTGGCGCCATTACCTCTACGGTACGAAATGTGTAATCTTTACGGATCATAAGAGCCTCCAACATATATTCAATCAGAAGGATTTAAACATGAGGCAACGAAGATGGGTTGAATTGTTGAATGATTATGATTGCGAGATCAAGTATCATCCGGGAAAGCGAATGTGGTAGCAGACGCGCTAAGCAGAAAGGAGCGAATAAAAACGCTACGGGTCAAGGCCCTAAAGCTAACAATTCACGCAGAGCTCTCTACGCGCATCCGAGACGCTCAGCAAGAAGCCTTGAAACCAGAGTTTGTTAAAACTGAATCCCTTGGGGGTATGATTAAGAATTTGGAACTTAAAGGGAACACTCGATATTTTGCCAACCGCATATGGGTCCCTCTCAAGGGAGGACTGCGCGAGCAGGTATTAAACGAAGCTCACAAGACGCGGTATTCCGTACATCCTGGCGCAGACAAGATGTACCAAGATGTTAAAATGTTGTATTGGTGGCCCAATCTTAAAGGCGCCATCGCGACACATGTCAGTAAGTGCCTGACGTGTTCAAAGGTAAAGGCTGAATACCAGAAGCCGTCGGGATTACTTCAACAGCCAGAAATTCCCATGTGGAAGTGGGAACAAATCTCCATGGATTTCATCACCAAACTACCAAGGACACCTGGGGGTTACGACACGATATGGGTTATTGTAGATCGGCTAACTAAGTCAGCGCACTTCCTGCCGATTAAAGAAACTGATAAAATGGAAAAGTTAGCCCGACTATATATTCGAGAAGTAGTTTCAAAACATGGAGTCCCAGTGTCCATCATTTCGGATAGAGATAGTCGGTTCACCTCAAGGTTTTGGAGATCATTACAAGAGGGGTTAGGTACTCGACTGGACATGAGTACGGCTTATCACCCCCAAACGGATGGACAAAGCGAACGAACGATCCAGACATTGGAAGATATGCTGCGCGCATGCGCGATCGATTTTGGAGGTAGTTGGGATACCCACCTTCCATTGGTTGAATTTTCTTACAACAATAGCTATCACACAAGCATTAAGGCTGCGCCGTTTGAAGCGTTATATGGGCGCAAGTGTAGATCCCCACTATGTTGGGCTGAAGTGGGCGACAAGCAAATGACTGGTCCAGAAGTGATCCAAGAAACAACAGACAAGATTTTTCAGATAAGGGATCGCCTTAAGGCAGCACGCGACAGACAGAAAAGTTATGCTGATATGAGAAGGAAACCGTCGGAGTTTCAAGTAGGGGATAAAGTACTTTTAAAAGTCTCTCCATGGAAGGGAGTCCCACGTTTCGGTAAGCGAGGAAAGCTAAATCCGCGCTACATTGGACCATTTGAGATCCTGGAGAGGATCGGTCCAGTTGCTTATAAACTCCGTCTACCCGCCGAACTCAGTGGAGTTCATGATACGTTTCACGTATCCAACCTCAAGAAGTGTTTATCTGACGAAACGTTGATTTTACCGTTGGAAAAAATTCATATTGACAAACAGCTGCACTTCGTAGAAGAACCCATAGCAGTAACCGATTGGAAAGAACAAAAGTTACGCAGAAGCAAAATCAAGTTAGTAAAGGTTCAGTGGAACTCGAGGCGTGGGCCTGAATTCACTTGGGAAAGAGAAGACCAGATGCGCACAAAATACCCACACCTCTTTCAGAACATGGCTTCTGCCAGCAACGTCTCCTAAATTTCGGGACGAAATTCGTTTAACGAGGGGAGAATGTGACAACCGGTAATTTCCCAAACCCATAAGCTAAGTAATCAACCTAATAATTAGGTGATTGTAAATGATAAGCGCGTGCATTTGTTATGTGCGCCCTGCGCGAGCGCGCCATGTTAGTCAGCGCGTGCAGTTGTTATGTGCAACCTGCGCGAGCGCACCATGTTAAGAACCAGCGTGAGCATATGTTATATGCGCCATGCGTGAATAATTTGGCTTTATGTTTTCATGTAACTTCAACGTTATGTTGTCTATGGGTTGACCATCCCGCATGATGCTAAGGCGGGTGCATCCTACATCGTTTATGCGCGTGCGGAAGGGAACTAACCTACCCGCATGGCGGGAACGTTGAGAGCTAGTTTGTCTGAAGCTCCAAGATGGAATTGACTTCAACATGACTGATCACTATGTTGAAATACCAAGACCACCTGGAGAATCTACAAATGAAACTCAAAAGTCCCTAACTGCGAGAAGGTTACGCACCTACCCGCAGCAAAGACATGTCCTATACGCAGAAAGCTATGCGCACCAAGTTATACGCGCAGAACACTTGGTCTATTCTCCAGTTAAGGAGATTACTCCCGCCCGAAAGGAAACAGTAGCGTGTTTCAGAGATTTTCCACTTTTTACTGTACACTGACAGAAGTACCTGAAAAAGCACACTGTAACATGAAAAGTCAACCGTCAGCCACCCTATTCTCACCAACCCCAGATCTGCATGTTCTGTCCAAATCAAATCAAAATCTTTTATCCACCACTCCACTCTTAAGTAAATAATAATAACTTCTATACTTTATCATCATTACATTTAGATATGAAAAGATTTCAATCCCCTAAAGCAAGGGATTGTGTTCCCTTGAGTTTGCCTATAAATTTGTAGCCTAAATTATCACCCAAAACACACTTCAAAGAACTACAAACTTGCACTAATCCTTTCCCAAGCATCCGTTGTTTCCAGCTCCGATCCTGTTACTAGGTAAGCCAAGAATATAACCTTGAGACCTACTATCCAACCCTTATATTCTCCTATTTCTTGATCTTAATATATATACTTGTTATTTAATCGTATTCTAGACCTTCGATTCCGAGGCCAACACCAAGAAAACCCGAATCTCGATTAATCTCTTAACAAAGAACCACAGGTGAGTCTCACAGCCCCTATTTTCACTGTTTTCACTGTTTTAAACTGCTTTCGGGGCGAGGGACACGTACTTAAATATTGTTTTATCATGGTATACTTACAAGCTATGAAAGCGATTATGTGTTTAAGTTATGTTTCATGATGAGCAATGCAAACGGTTATCTAAGGTTTTCGATGTATGTGCGCTAGAACTCGAGTAAGTGATCACTTTACCATTGGAACTCTAAGGGTAGGGACTGCTGGTTTGATCCGCCCACTCGTAGGGGTCGCACCTCTTTGCATGGACGAGTGCCTGGCATGGGGCAGTACTATGGGGTTGAGCCCGCTCGTAGGGGTCGCGCCTCTTTGCATGGACGAGCGCCTTGTTTTCCGGCACAACGTCTGCGCGTAACCCGCGGGACGGTATCCTTAGCTCGTAGGGGCAATGCCTCTTTGCATGGACGAGCACAGTTTCTCAGAATTGTTCGCGCGTAACCCGCGGGACAGTATCCTTAGCTCGTAGGGGCAATGCCTCTTTGCATAGACGAGCATAGTTTTCCAGAAACGTCTGCGCGTAACTCGCGGGACGGTTTTACGTTATTTTAGCTCGTAGTGGCTGCACCACTTACATAGACGAGCACCGTATCCAGAATTTGTTCACGCGTAACCCGCGAAACGATTTTTATCAGAATATTGTCAGAATTATGTGTTAATACGATTTTACCAAGCAGATGTTAATGATGTTGCCAGAAATGTTTCAGAATGATTTTATCAAGTTACTAAAACTTGTGAACTCACTCAGTTTATACTGATTCAAATGTTTTTACGTGTCTTTCAGGAGATAACTAGGTAACGCATGGAGTCACACTTAGAGCACCACACGCTGAACATCTAAAACAAGCTTTTTGGAAGATTTTGGTTTTATCCCCTCGATGCGCACGGTTACCCGCCGCGCAAGGGGATATGGCGAGGAAATCTTCAGTTTTATACTTGGATGTTTCTTTTTGTAATCTTTGAACAATGTAATGTGTTTGTACTAAACTCCTCATGCGCAATAAAAATCTTTGAATATTTTGCAATGGCCCGTGCTTAATTATCAATCCCCACTCGTGCGCGCCCGGCTGTTTCCGCCGCTCAGGGCCGGGTGTGACAACGCTCCACATTAAGTGTATAGTCTTACGCAAAACTTCACACGCTGACTATTGACATTCAATCCCGAAATTCCATTCGCTTCACATGCTAAGCAAATGGGCTAACCATAAATTACAATTTCAGCCCTTTAACTATTACAACTAGACCAAAAACAAGTAAACAAAGACCAAGACCACTAAACATGTATCAACAAACTCCCCCTCATCTTATGTTTTCTCTTTATCTATTCGGAAATCTCTTGGTCTTCCAATAAGCTCCACAATGTATACCAAAAGTGAAACAAACCCTGATCACCCGATGGAAATTGCAAAGCCAACCCATTATCTTTGTTATTTGCCCATATTATCTTATCTGGTTCTTGAATCGTATATGTGTCTTCTTCGGATAAGTTGACAAGACGCAATGGATCAATCACCCGAATAAACTTCACTTGATCACCAACACCCAATACAATCACCGCTTCCACGGTTTTCTCATCATAGTACCATCTATTGAATTCCTTATGAAAGTTCCGAGGCATAACTTATATTGGAATCATCTTCGTTGTTCGAGGTGGCTTGACCTTTAAGACAATCTTTCAAAACCCTGTTCGAGGATCAATTTCTCGAATACCTTTTCTCTTGTGTACCTGTAGTTAGAGAAACTTGAATTAAGAATACATGATGATCATCATGATTCATTCACTGTGGGATCTAGGCTTGGGATATGAACAATTTTTGAGAGTAAATTTGGACAACATAACAAGAGGAATTAAGTAAAATAATCAAAAATGTAAAATAGAATAATATTACAGGGGTATTTATATAAGATGACTCATTCTCTATACATGCATAGCGAATGAGCCACATTCGCCACACCATTTGCTAGACATTACCCTAGTGAATAGCCTAATACATTATCATCCCATTTGTTAAAATTCCCTAACGAATAAGGTACCAAAACTGTGTTCATTCGTTATACAGTCTATAGCGAATGAAGTTTTAAGTATTGCAAACTAGTCCCTATACATTAAACTATTACAAAAACGATAAACATAAAACGAGACGAACATAGAAGTATCAACAAACTCCCCCTCGTATCGAGATTTTCGGTCTTCACATCTTGAAAAGGTTGGTCTCCCAGTCAGCACAACTATGAATCACAAATGCATGATAAACATGTACAACCCTTTGGAATTGCATAGCCAGCTCGTTGTCTTTATTGTGCTCCTATCTGATCTGATTGTTCAATAAAGCGTCGTTGTCAGACTCAGATAGTTTAGCCAGATCGGATCCAAAATCCGAACAAACTTGATCTTGTCACCAGACCCCAGCACAATCACAGCTTCGCTCGTCTTGTCATCTTAGTACCACCTATTAAAGCCCTTATAAAGGCTTTGAGGTAAAACCTTTAATGGAACATTCTTCAAAGTGTGCGGCAGCTTCACCTTGAATAACAATTTTCTCCACCTAGTGCGAGCATCAATCTCATCAACATATTTTCGTGTAGGCACCCGAGGCTTGAAAAACTTGAACCCGTGATGAAATTCATGAATCAAGTGCCGATAGAACCAATCAATCAGCTGATTGTTTTCATGGTTCATGAATGGTCTAAAGGCCAATGTACGTACATCCCATCACAGAATGGAAAGAATGCCAGTAAATGATTGAAATACTGAATCCTATTCCCCCACTTGATAATACAAACATTTAGCTCGGGCTCGTACATCCATGACACAATATCATCTTTAACAGTCTTCAAAGTAACAAACTACTTCTGGTACGCATACAACGTGGCCTTCGGTTGTAGATAATATTACTTTTGAGCATACATATACATCTCTACCCACTTTTTTAATTTCTTCGCGTTGTACTAAAACATACCATAAAACGTTTGTCTTGGTTCAGTTGGTTCTTGTCTCTTTTCTTTCTCTTTCTCCTTTTCTTTACCCAACTGTTTCTCGACCTTTTTATAATGCTATGTAGTGAAAAATGAAATCCCCCCATCGGAATTATTCCTTGAATACATGTCAGGATTTTCCATGGTCATAATACCCTCCATCTCAACATTGTCGTAACAAGTATCCCGGGTGGAATACTTGGATCAACATCCACATCCATAATATCCTCAACTTCCACATCCATCCGTATCTCCAACTCTTCCACATTCTCTTTATTCAAGTTAAGTAGTATGGTGATCTGTTCTTTTGTCAAACCATGATCAACAAACTCACCTTCTTCGATGTCGTCAGCATTAACCATGCTCATCACAACCCCGGTTATGTCAAAAAAATAATATAGTCTTCACTTTCAGCATGTTGGCAGGTTGGACTTCAGTAGAATCAAGAAAAACCACAATCTGCTTTCCGTTTGTCTCCCCCTCAGCGGGCATTGCACCAGATGTTGAAGCACCTGCTTGCTGATCGTAATCACCTGCTTCAGAATCATCGTCATAATCTCCGATCCTTCAGTTTCTTTAACATATCATCCTTGCACTGTAACTGAAGGATCACCTCATCTTGTTGCTTAATCTTCTCCCCTTGAGCAGCCACCAGGACTCTCAAATGATCATTTTCAATCTTTAAAAATTATAGCCCTTTCATCATATGCATCTGATCAGTATACATAGATTCTTGAAATTGACGATCAACATACATCGGGTTCTCTTGTAAATGTACCAAGTTCATCAGATGATACATGTGATGCTGAACTAGTAAATTGTAGAAACCACGATGAAAAGTCATCACAAGACCATGAGGCATATTGAACTACATGAAATGAGGATTTATCATTTGAGTAGTTGGCCTCACAACTGTTCAAACAGACATAGTGGGGCTTGTAGTTGCAACATTTTGTTGTGGAGGAGGAATTGGAGATTGAACAACATGTCGCATATGCTGCGGGATGGAAGAGAATCTCGGATCTGTTGATGTAGTAGTCACCAGCGTAATCATAGGAGTACTTGGAACAGTAGTAACAAAAGACGCAGGAGGAGTAGAAACAACTCTTGGAACCTCCTTTCTTGGAACCTCCTTTCTGGATCTTATATAGAAACCTTTGTTCTTCTTCTTCTTCTTCTTCTTCTTAGGAGGCTTAACAGTAGCAAAAGCCTTACTCTTAGCTTTTCTTTTACGAGCCGCAACACCCCTATCACCACCCTGACCACCATTAGGTCCACCACCACCATAATTACCACTGCCACCACCATCCTGGTATCTTCACGTTCAGAAACAGAATCGTCGTAAATCCAAAGATTATTAGGTGGTGGCTGGTACAACTCACTAGCCAAATGACTAATCAACCGTTTAAACTTTGTCTTAGTCTGCTCAGTCTTGCCCCGATAAACTATAGTCCACCTCATCTTTTCTTCATTCATATGATCCATCTTAATACGATCAGCAGTAACCTCCGGATCTGTAGGCAAACTGGGCACCATATGGTCGATGATCATTTGAAGAAAACATGGATACATGAGAAACTTGTTCCTCGATGTTGTGAAGTTTTCCTTCAAATGATAAATATCATCTCAGAGAAATTAAATCTCTTATTCAGCACTAAAGCAACCATGGTAGATTGTATCATAATTCGGCATTGGTCGAAACCACCTCTACGTCCACCCAAACAATGTATCAACACATGGAGTAGGTACTTTTACTGCTCACAAAGGTTAGCCTTGATGTATTGTGAATCATCAAGATTCCCAGCATGTTTCAGTCTACCAAACAACCCCTTGATCAACTCTTTATCAAACTGGTAGACATCATTATAATTATCACCAAATAACAAACATCATGAATAGTTTGATTTGTAATGATAATCTTGTAGCCTTGAACCTTATCTACAATGTGATTTTCTCCTTATGCATGCCAAGCTATCTCCCAAAACGGTCTAATAATATTGTAATAGACCGGGAGGTTTGTTGAAATAGCTTGATATATTCTTGATCTTCGTAGAAACTGATACTATCTCCAAATGTTGCACGATCAAAGAAGTTTTGCCCCTAAAAGGAAACTATATTGTGCTTCTTATTGGCCACCCAACCAGTAGCAACATGTTGATCTTCTTGTTCTTCTGGATCATCATCAGGTTGTTCTACATGTTTTTATTGTATAACTTGAGCCTAGTGAATCACAGGTTTCTCTTACTGACTCTTAGGAATATTTGTATGTTCTTGTTCTTCCATTTATGTAAAAACGAACATGTTAAGACTTAAAATATTCATGAAAATGACCATTCTGCCCTCATTCGTTAAACACTTAAAGTAATAACGAATGAAATGATATCAATCGCTAAAGTTATTAGCAAATGACTCATCGCTAAAAATTCACCCAATCTGGTCACGTTCGCAATACAAGAAAAAGTATGAGCCTCATTCTCTAGATAAACTAACGAATGAGGTTCATTCACTAAAAGAAATAACAAATGAAGTTCAGTCATTATAATTTCAATGAACATATCAAATGGACATAGATATAACGAATGAGTCAATAGATTGACGAATTGGTCAAAGTCAAAATTGAACTCCAGGAAAATCATACATATCAATTCAGATTTTGATTAAACCCGAAATTGAACCATTAACACCTAAACCTATTACAAAGTGATTGACACATGATCAATAATGATCTAATGTATTATAGTTGATTCCATAGGCTATAGTTAGTGTTCTTCATTTATATTTTGGTCTCGTCAGCTATTGTTCTTGTCCGTAGCTTAGTGAATCCTGAGTTCAACGGTCTTGACATCTTCAACAAGTTTTCTCAATAGCCAATCCTTCTTGCTCAAGGATATTCCTTGCTCGAGGAGGTAATAGTCTGCTCGGACTGAATACTTGGAAGATAATGAAGTTAAATCCTTCTTGATATAGGATATCTTGCTAGAGGAAGTAAATACCTTGCTCGGAGAGCATTGGCTTGCTTGAAATCTGTACTAAGCATATTCCGGGGAGGTTGATAATTTTCCAGTCAATTCTCAGACTCAACAATCTCTCATTTGATTGAATCAAATTCAGGTGCACCAAAACCTAACTAAGATTACTTTACAATTGTCAAAATACACATCAAATCCTAAAAGCAGTAAATTACATTTCATGAAAGGAAATGATTACATAGTTCAGATTCTTCCATTTAGCCATACATCAAAATAACATGAAAAGAAAAATTACATCAACAAAAAAAAACAAAATACCAAACAAAAAATCTTCTTTTAAGGATCTTGTCTATCGTACCTTCTCTTGATTTCCCTTTCACGTTCATATCTTTTTCTTTTCAAGCACATAAGCAACCCTTTGTTGGAAAGTGTCAAGTTCAACATAATGACTATGAGTCAGAGGTAGTTCCATTTTAAAAACATCTCTTAAGTCATCTTTTCGAAGGTACCGAAGATCATTGTTATTTTCAACGACTACAAGAATCTTCCTTTCACCAATTAGAATGACTTTTTGTGAGCTACGATCTTACTTCATGCCAAGAATTCTTCCATAAGGAATGATTTCCGCATTTGGTTGATTAAAATCTTGAACCCCCTATCTCGCCTAATTATGAACAATTACCCCTCGATCATCCTTTGTGCATTTAAAAAAACCCACTTATAGGAATAACTTTACGAACACGAGTGGGTTTATCAGTCAAGTCCCAAACACCAAGACGAAAAAATTGTTGCAATTCGTTCGGCATTGCTTCTACCCAATATGGCTCTTGTAAAGCCGTAGATACACTTGTTGATTCAACCTGGGATAGAAAACACGTGAATTGGGCAATAATTTGAATTCCCGGTTCAACAATGTTTACTACTTGATGTCGTGTATGAACACCCTCATTCTAATATCCAATTATATTTTCCTGAGGATGATAAGAATGAATCTGCAGTGTCGGATGCTCATGAACTTCAACATTGTCTTGTAAGTTGGTGATGTTTATATCAGCTTGTTCAGTCCCAAGAATAGAAGATTCACCTCCATTAACCTCATTATCTTCTTGATTATCAACCAATGGTCATGAGGTTCAATCTTCAAAGTCAGAATTATCATATAACACTTTGGAATTATAAGATTAAACCAGTACATAGGTAGAATGATAAAAAAAATAGAAGAACTAGGTGAATTCAACTATTCAATTTTCAAGTTAGAACTAACCAAGTCTTCATTCTGTAAGTCAACCAAGGGTGTGAAAGAGTCAAATAGACCATCATAATCAAACATCCAATTGGGTCCCTTTCCATCAGGAGGTGTGGTGTACCTTTGACAATCAACATAGTATCACTCTTCAACGCACCCATAAGAGATTAAAAACTTGTTTCTTAGGTGAAGCATACCCAAGAAAGTAACATTCCATTTTTCTCTTTAAATATTCTCGCATCTCTTTTAAGCATTATGAAAGGACACCCAATTGGATCAAGGAGTTGAAGATTCGACTTACGGTTATTGAGAAGTTCGTAGCTCTTTTTCTTGAACTTCTTAACCATGAGAATCCAATTATGCGTGTAACATGCTATATTCACATATTCATTCCAGAACTGCACATGTAACTTTGAATCTACAAGCATGGTTCTAGCCACTTCAATAATGGTTCGATTATTTCGTTCAACCACATCGTTATGTTGAGGCACATAGGGAGCACTATATTCATGATGAACCTCATTGAATGCAGAAGAACTTCACGATGCTATTCTTGAATTATGTGCCATTATCACTTCGAATTCATCTCACTTTTAGTTTGTAAAGTGATTTGATCTTAGTGATAAGTTACTAAACAGGAACGGTAGTTTGATCTTTTGTGCTCATGAATAACACCCCATGAATATCTTGAATAGTCTATAGTGACTACAATACAGTACAAATCCCCTCCAATAGTCGCACGATTAACTAGACCAAATAAATCCATGTAAAGACGTTCCAGTGGAGTATCAATAGAGTTGATCAGCTTCAATAGATGAGATTTAATCTTTTGTTTACCATTCTTGCACGAGACACTATGATCGGTCATATAAAAATGCTTGAGTGAAACACCATCCACCAAATAATTTGACATCAAATGATTGATCTTTCTTACGTGAATGTAACCCATCCTTCTGTGTTATAGGATCGACTCTTACTCTATAGCTTTTAAAATGAAACAAGTAGCTATTGAAGAAGAGGATGTTGTGGATGCTACATCAAGTACATAAATATCATTCAATCGAGGTGATCTCATGACAACCATCTTATCGAGAATAACAAAACCCGGTTTCAAGATCACACATTATTTATCTGTGAAAAAAGTTGTAAACTTGTCATAAATATGTGAAACGCTCAACAGATTATGATCAACATTATCACAGAAGTTAACTTTTTCGAAAGTGATCTTCCCATTGGAAACTTGACCCTCCTTGGTTATATGTCCTCCGTTGTTACCCGCAAAAGCAACATAACCCCCGCGAATACCTTTAGCATTAGTAAGGATATTAAGATTACTAATTACAGTAGAAACTCGATAAATTAATACTCGATTATTTAATAAACTCTCTAGATAATATTTTTTGTCGGTCCCGACTCGGGGATAGGGTGCTAAATTAATAATTCGCTAAAATTATAAGATAATACATTTTTGATAATTTCTTTAGACCCCATATAAAAGATAAATTAATAATTCCTTATATATAGTATATTACATGAATGATTTATGAAGGTTTCTTGAAAAATGACTCAATTGTCTTTTGTTTTTTGTTGAAATCAATTTCCCCTTGAATCTCGTATCTAATTTTCCTTAGCATGGTAAGAACTTCTGGTGTTGTTTTCCTTGTTGTGATTGCATAATGCTCTTCGAATCTCGTCTGTCATTGTTGTTTTTTTCACACCTTTAAGATGGGAAGCCATGTTGTGTGTATGATTTGTTTGTGTTAACCTATTTTGATCTTGTATTTATATATAAAATATTTTTAATGTCCATAAAGTGATACATTGAACACAAGAAGCATAATAAGTTGGGAGATTAAAGATTTATTTCAAATTGGGCCGTTCATTTGATATACATGCATTGTATACAATAATTAAGTGGAAGCTTGAAAGGTGTTTGTATACTAAGTTCTACAATAAATTAATAAAATATTAATTAATATATAAATTAATAATTATTAATTTATCGATTAATTAATAACTCTTTTAATCAATAAATTTTGGTGGTCCCTAGTGTATTATTTTATAGAGTTTCTACTGTATATGCCGAGAACATTCACTATCAACAATCCATTTATCACAAGAAATATCTAAAGTATTTTATCGGTATCTTTCCACATGTGCAAGGGTTTCTTGTAAAATTATTGAAATTCGTGTGGTAATACATGATTGCAAAGCTATGTTTGACCGCGTTCAAGACTAAGCGATTAAAAATTTCCTTGTTTGTTGATTGATTCGTTCGAGATTGAAACCTGATTGTGTGGGCTATGAGTGTCTGTTCATTTACTTCTTTCTGAATGATTTAATTCCTGAAAATGTTGGCTATGAGTACTCGGCAGATTGCGTTTGTTGAAGGGGACAATTCTTGAACGGGTTTATTTATTGCAGAATACAATACAAGTTTTGTCATTGGAATGGAGAATAAGATTATTCAAGATTGACTAATGGAAGTTGTATCTCTGTATCATATGGCCAAAACATTTGTGCATCCATGCGAAATGATATAGAAGAACTTCAAAGAGTGATAATTTGGGATAAGCGTTATCAAGAAAGGGAAAACCAAAGTGAAATATTTTGGATGAGCGGGTTATGCATGGATGTGTGACGAGGTCAAATGTAAAGATATTTTTGCTTAACCAGTGTTGATGGATAGCTGATGACTTGAAGCTGATTGTTAAAAGATTGATCTATATCATATGCTAGCTGAATGATCGGAATGATCACCTGGAGATGCTTATCTTGAGGGGGAGATCTGATACAAGAAGCTTCAAGTTATTGGTTCGCGTACAAGATAGAGAGATTTTCTTGTCTGCACAAGCCCGAGATTCATCAGTCAGGGGGGAGTTTGTTAGTACATTTATTGTGACTTATGATTTGCGGTTGAAACATCCGATATCTACAGAAAAGGGTAAGTTTGTTAGTACATTATTTGTTGTATGCACCTTATCGAATAGGCTAGGGGTAGTTTAGTCAGTTTGTATATTGTGTAAATATAGCCCATTCGCTAAGCATGTTTAGCGAATGGAGTCCATTAGCTTAGACTACATGCCATACGCATGGGATGTAGGCGTATGGGATCCCATTCGCTAGCCATGGAGCCCGTATACCTAGGATTTGGCGTGTGGAGGCGCATTCGCTATCTAGAGAGCCATTCGCTGAGGAATTCAGTGAATGGGAAGCCATTCGCTTGTGAATCACCCCATTCGCTGCTAATTCTCTTGAGTGGTCAGTGAATGGGGTTTAAGCCTATAACTAGGCTGATTCAAGAAAATGGGCTTTGAGATGTTAGCCATTTCCTTCAACGAGTAACGTTATGCTGCCGGATTCTCTCTAGAATGATAGGCTGCCTCGAGGTGCACATCAAGGCGGATTAAGCTTAATCGTATGTGTGTATGCATTATGAATATGTAATCATTCGGTTATTATCAATGAACCAATCTTTTGGCTTGATTATGGTTCTATTTGTCTCATATATCACATTGTATCTTGTTGCAACAAGCTCTTGGAGCGTTTTAAGTTTTCACAGTAATCGGGTTTGAGGGATGAAAACCTCTCATACAATCAAGTGGCAGTAAAGGTTATAATTTAATAATAAGTATGAAAGGAATACGACTTTTTAGGTCGACCACTACGCTATATAGAAGCGATAGTGAAGCCAAGCTGTACAAAGGCAAGCAACCCTTATAGCAATAGTAAATGGTCGGTTGTTGGCATGCCGAGCTAAGATTGGTTGAGGTGGGTAAGGTTGTGTGGCTTACTTGGTAAAGGACTCCTTTCTTTAGTTTAGCAGTCATGGACCGATTCTATGTGGTTCAATTAGCTCAGGAGATAAAAATTCATGAATCCTTTTTGTTGAGGTGGAATAACATATCAGTTAAAGTTTTGGTGTCCAAAAACGAATGATTGTGGGCGCCAAGCTTTCTTGATACAAGAAACTCGATGTCGGTTACCAACACGAAATTCATAAATGGTGGGTGATTCTGTGATTAAAAATGTTTTTCCAGCATCCAATTCTGATGGAGTTCTCCGAGAGAAAGATTTATGATACTCAACAAAAAGCAAAAAAGTCATCATCACATTTTCCAGTGAAGAAGGATCTATCCTCATATTTCTCTATGGGGGACCACATCCCAAATTCGGTTGAATTTTTTGTACGGAAAGTATTTAACAGCTCCATAAATTTGAATTTGATTCAAAGTGACAAGGCAAAGCATTGTGAAATGGGCCAAGAAGTTGGTGGCCAGTTTTGAAGCCTAGATTGGATTCAAGGGGTTTGGCAAAAGGCCCAGAAAGTGAAACAGGCGGATCAATTAAAGAAGCCGGACTGTCGGAGTTAGTAAGGTGGGGTCTCAGGACATTTTCACATTTCTAAAACCTCAAACAAACACGTTTTCCAGACCTCAACATTAGTTTCGCTGATGTGTTCTAGTGAAACCCATCAAGAGAATCTTCTCATTTAACAGCAGATCGAGAAACAAACGAAGGTCTAAAAGGTGTTTCCCTAATATTTTCGAATGAAAAAGAATCAGAATCAAGTGATGAGATATGGAGACATGCTTCAATAAGGGTGGGAGAAACTGAAGACCTAATCCCGAAAAACGGGCAACCTGATGGTTGTATCGAGGACAGAGCTATAGATGAAGATGTAGAATTAGATCCTCTTGTTATAGACGAACTCTTGATAGAAAATGAGACTCATGAGATAGTGAAATTGGGTGAAATCCTAGGGATTAATTTAAAGGAATATGAAGATCAGGTGAGATTGATGGTTTGTGGCGAAATGAAGAATCTCATTGAGCTGTAAATTCTAGAAACCTAATGGCAAAATTTTGGAGTATCAGTGAGTTTCTTTAGGTAATCATTAATAGATCAAAAGGGATCGTCTTGTTGCATGGTTTTAGCTTCATAATATTGGATTTTCCAGTCAAATTTTATTTGGCTAGTGGCCTTGGTGTAGTTTGGTTACTTTTTGTTTTCTTTCTTTTTGCCGACGTGTTTTTTAGCTTCTTGTTGAATGTTGTATGGTGTTTTTCTTCGAAATAAAATTATTTGATAAAGAAAATGGTTATATCAAACAGTTTATTGATGCTACCACATGTCAATGCCATACAACACACCCCTCATTAACCTGCCTTGCCTAAAACACAACCACTATCCTAACATCAATGGACAAAATAATAAACAACCCTCCTTAACCCATCACTTAAGTGTCACAAGAAATAAAGGAGTTACTTGCAAGATAAATCATAACAAAATGACATCCTAAAGATTTATGCACAACACCAACTTCATGTCTTTCATTTAATGCCTCAAATTTATGTGTGAAGTTCTTTGACCGCTTCATATAAAAGATGAAACAAACATAGGTGAACAATAACATAAAAGGATACAAGATAACAACAGCCTGACTTCCTAACCATTCTGCCATCTCACTTATAAAAGACATTCAAGATCAGATGCATATGCAACAAATATCCATAACTGAAATACAATAAGCGTAAACAACATAAACTAGAATAGCATAATCATATCATATGCAATTATGCATATGGATCATGGCTTGTTGATGTGATGCGTTTGAGTAGTTAAAGATTGGATTTAGCTTTCGCACAAGATCGTGTTTTAAATTTATAAAAGTGATTTCTACTAAGACTAAACACAGACAAAATAGGCAAGTGTACCTATCGTATATGTATAATAGTATTGCTAAGAACCAGGTATCCATCCGTGGACTCAAAGGTTTCTAATAGTGAATCTTCATTTTAATTTAATTGGAGAAGATAATCATTTTGAGCTGATTTTTAAACTTTTGATAAAATAACTTACATATATAATATATAGGTGAACAAGAAGAGAAATTATAATTGAGTAATTCAATTATATGAAGGTTATCATCTAAGATCAAGAATCCACTCCATTCTTCCTTGATGATTACAACTTAAATATGTGATAAACTTGCCTTAATAATGTATGATAGAATAGTCGCTCATTTCTAAGTAAACGTATTCTATGACATAAAAGAAATTAGCATGCATATTTTCAATTCGACCCTTGCTTAATCTCATGCTACCACGAGAAAGTCAATTTAAGTAGACGAGTAGTTTAGTAAAGTAAAGAGATTAGGATTGACTTCGATTTCTCAAATATCAATTCTAACAACTTTGGGTGGTTATAGTTCATCACACAACCTCCCCTTGGTTTATTTAAGTAGGTTATAGTTACACATTCCTTTAACATAAGATTTCTATAACTAGCTTGATAACCTAAGCAATCGTGTTAACAATGTTATTTCAGAATTATCAAAACTAGAGAAATAGATCATAGCTTATATCTCATATTTCTAAGTATAATATAATGATCCATGTATTATCTTGGATAAGTTATCAAAGTATTCTTTTTACCATTTCTAGTCTCCAAGAACATGAGTGAACCATGAATGATTGTTAATCATCAACCTTGATTTAATGAGTTAAAGTGATAAAACATTTTTCATCAAAAGATAATTGCAAAATACCCATGTACTTTACTAAACTAAATCACATATTTAGTATAATAATCAAGTAAAACAAAGATTCTTCATAGAAATTAGATGGTAAATGGAGTTTAGCTCATAATGAACATGGTTATTAACATCAAAAGAGATGAAGATAACAAACACATGATCAAACTAGAACAGTTAACCAAATGTGGATGAATTTTCTTTATTCAATGATGATGTATGATGATGGTGATGGATGATGGTGATGATAACCTCCAAGCCTTCAAACTCTCCACAAGACCTTCAATATGAGTGTAAAGTGGGTGTTTTAATAAGAGAAACTCGTATAGAACTCTATTCAAGCACACTTGATGAATGCAACATGCTCCACTATATAGAGGCAGTCTGGGAGATCATGCACGGCCCCATGCCTCAGGAGGCACACCCTCATGTCCAGCTGTCCGCTCGCGTTTAATGCTCTGTCAGATCGTGCATGCTGACTCACCACGGGGGCGTGCTTCATGACGCACGACCCCGTGTTTTCGGTATCTGTTAAATTTTCTTTTGTCTTTTCAGAAAGGTGACCACGTCCCCGTGCCCTCTGAAGCACGGCCCCGTGTCCAGTTGTCCAGTATTTTATCTTTTCTTGCAGATTTTTGTCTTTTCTTGTAGATTTTTGTCTTTTCTTGCACATGAAAGCATGGGGACGTGTTCTATGAAGCATGGGGGTGTGTTGCTGTTTTCTTGGGGTTTCTTTGATTTTTCTTTGGCTTTTCATTCGATTCTTCATTTGAGACTTGGATTCACCTGAAAATACATTTTAATATGATAAGTAGTCATTCGAATTATATTATTTGATAGAAGTTGAAGTTTTTAGATATTATTTGATGCTTAAAAGATATATATTTTTATATACATCAAACATCCCCACACTTGAACCTTGCTTGTCCTCAATCAAGCTACTTATAAATATTCTCTAAAAATAGCAAGTCAGGACT
>NW_027504583.1:0-17709 GCF_021521415.1 Bidens hawaiensis
TCTCAAGAACAGAGCATTAGTAGCTGCAATGAGTTGACATTTTGTTAAAATAGCTTGATAATGAAGCTGGAGTTGTTAATACAAAAAGGGGGGGTTTTGGTCCAAGTTGGCGGCCGGACCCTTTTTGGGCCCCTTTCTGCCCCACTTTGGCCCATTTGCCTCGTTTTGTGCGCCTCCGAAACGTGAAATCCCGAGTCCAAGTTTGTTTCGGGTTCAGTTGTTGGCAAGAAACATATATCGGGTACGACAGACAGTGCGAAAATGAGTGTTTTTCGACCAATTTCTTGTAAATTTAGAAAAACATACCATATGCTTGTAAAAATCCAAAATATTTTCACAGATCGCTTAAAACATTAATAAATGTTGTGTAAGTCTTTTTCTGCTTAACGGATGATAAAATGCTTGTTTTGGAACAATCTTTCACGTTTAAAGTCATAGCTGGTGGTTAAACGAATATCTTTTCGTTTAACTGGTTTGCTATTGTACTAAAGCCATAATATCGATTTGTTATATTATAATATACATATATCACTTATAGATGCCTCCCTGAATATCTGGGTCATAACCAGACACGTTTGGTTGTTCATTTATTCGCTATGCAGTAAACGGTTAATCGTTTATTCGATGTATATATACTAAGGTGTACCTGATTTTGTCACGAATGTCACAACAAGACATTTTCAACAAAAGAAATGCTAGGATTTGCTACTTCTACAAGTCTATGTGGATGACATCATCTTCAAATCCACAAATGAATAGATGTGTAAAGAGTTTGAAAATGTGATGAAGTCAAAGTATAGTATGAGCTCTATGGGAGAGAAGAACTCCTTCCTTGGATTACAGGTACAATAGAAACAAGAAGGCATATTTATTAACCAGTCAAAGTATGTTCTAGACATCATGATCAAGTTCAAATGCAATGACTTGAAGACTATTTCCACTCCCATGGACACACATGAGAAGATGGTAGCTGATGAAAAGGGGGAGTCAGTGGATCAGCATGAATATAGTGCAAAGATAGGTTCTCTAATGTATCTGACTGCATCCAGACCTGATATCATGTTTGCTGTTTGTGTATGTGCATGATTTCAAGCCAATCCTAAGGTCTCTCACATTCTTGCAGTAAATAGAATATTCAGATACCTTAAGGGAAAGCTTGACCTTGGGATTTGGTACCCACAGAACAGATCCTTTGATCTACTTACCTAAACTAACAAAGACTATGATGGCTGCGATATGAGTAGAAAATCTACATTAGAAGGATGTCAATTTTTGGGAAACAGACTGGTGTCTTGGCAGTGCAAGAAGCAAGCAACAGCGTTCATTTCAATTGCTGAAGCTGAGTACATTGCTGCATCTGCTTGCTGTGCATAGGTTCTATGGATTTAGAACCAACTGTTGGACTACGTTTTGAGTTTTCTAAAAACATATTCTTATTGATAACACTACTGCAATGTTTAAGGTGAATAATCCTGTTCAACACTCAAAAACAAAACACATTGAAATAAGACATCATTTCATCAGAAACTGTAATGTAATGGGTTTAATAGAAATGAGAAGAGTTGAATCATGTGATAACTTGGCTGACATCATTTCACCAAACCACTTTATAAAACAAGGTTCAATTTTCTATTAAAGGCAATTTTGTAAAAGTAGGTTTACAAGGTCGAGTACTCTCCGAGTACTTGCTACAAGGTATATTGCTGAGGCGAGTTTCTTTAACTCCGCCTAGTTACTACGAATCGATCAAAGTTGGTCAACCTCAGCCAGTATCACATCTAGTTGGTGAACATGGGCCGATTTTGACTTAGAAAAAAATAGAAAACTATTCTTATTTCTATAATATTAAAGAACAAATATCAGTTTCTTAATTAATGATATTCACATATTTTGTTATAAATATTTGTAAACTTATGATATTTGACATATATATAATATCCAAAACTTAATTTTCTTTATATTTACCACATCCGAGTACTCTCCGAGTACTCCCCGAGTAATCCGAGTACACCCAATTCCCCAGTCGGCCGCCTAGGGTCCGCCTAATGACTTTTGCAACATTGATTAAAGGCCTTAGGAATGATCAATTTTGATGAAGTCTGATTAAGGATATGTGTGAGTGCTAAATTTACCATCTCTTGCGAGTGTTTGTGTTTTAGTGTGTGAAATTCTTTGCTAAATTAATAATTTGCATGATTGCTTGTTCTTATGAAAATTGCATTGTGTGATTGATTGTGAAAGTTGCGCTGAATAAATGTTGATTGAATCATTGTGTGTTTTCCTGAATGATCTTACGAATCATTGTCTTAAATTGAACAACTTAAACATGATTCAGTTTCATGCTCAAATGACTATCATTCACTTAAAGTGAATGTTCTTGATTGAAAGATTGAATGTTATTGTTTGCTTGTGTTTCTAATTGAAACTTATGAAAGAAACTCTTTTTGCTCTAAAGTTTGAGTCTGTTTTGAATCTTGAATCTAAAGGAACATCTTAACTAAATTTTCAAACAAGACAAATGTTTTTAGTGAAAATGCAAAAGGTTATTGGTGATAGCTAAAGATTCATGATAAGATTATTCAGTTCAAAGATTTGTATAAGCTTGAAATTTGTTTTAAATGGAGATTTAATCTGACATATATGGGAAATGATAGAAAATTGGTTAAGTTATCTAACTCACAAATTTGATAGGCTAAAAAGGCTTTAAGAACAGTCATTGAAGGGTATGGTTGCTTTCCATGATGTGTAAAAGCTTAAGTGATGTTAACATAATATATGTGCCAAGATTGATGGGTTATACGTTTGAAGAAATAAGTATGTTTTAATATACATCTCTTCATATAATGGGTAGAAATTTAACTATCCAGTCATACACAAGCTTGTTGGTGTTTGGTCATGTAGAGTCATATACGTCAATTGCTAGGGTCTTATTGTGGTTTGTATGTTCTTAATGTCAAATTGTATGTAACTATGTTAGTGAGCGCATAAGTCTCTCCTAGAACCGCATAACTTATGATGCGCATAAGTTATGCACCGTATAACATATGTGCCTTAGGTGATGTCATAGAAGTCTACAAATTCCTAGACTTATGCATGAACAGTAGAACTTTTGAGCATTGTCATACTCTAGAAAGAGAAACTGAGAGAGAAATTATACTGAAAGTTGTCATATCTTTGCATTTAATGATTAAAGTTAATGAAGATGATGCTAAAGTTTTTGTGTGTTTCCGTCTTTGATGAATTCCGCGCTTCAAAGTTAGAGTTAATAACATTGCGATCCTACATACAAGCCTACGTCAGTTACAAGTATTTTCAAGTGGTATCAGAGCTTTAGGCTTGTTAATCTCTTGGAAAACACAAGATTTCAAGACTTTTTTCTCTATTCCTTGTTTTCACCGTTGAAACTTCACCAAACTTTCACCATTGATACATTATGAGTCCGTGTCAAACCCTTGAAAGATTCAACTCATTTTATCCACAAATTCATCTAAAAATGTCAAAAATTGAGTTTTATCCTTCTGAGCGCATCAGTTTGTCCAGCGCATATGTCTCAGCGCATAACTTATACGGCGCATAAGTACTTATACGCTGTATAAGTACTTATACGCCAAAGAATCTTATACGCTAAGACTTATACGCTACAAAACTTATACGCCATCACATCCTCACCATACATATACATTGACCAATACTTATCCGTTGACCTTCATTTCAATACTTATCCGTTAACTACTTGAAACGTATACGTTTACCAATGAAAGAACTGGTGTAGATGATGTATACTCTGCTAAGGCTCTGAAATGTTATCGCTTATATCTCGAGGTGCGAAAAAAAAAAGATTGGAAGATCACAAGTAACATTAAGTCCATCTTTCATTAATAAACTCAAAGGAATATAAGATATGACGCTTACAAGCACTTTCTCTCTCTAGCTTCTCTCTCTATTGTCTGACTATAATGACCAAAAGCTACTTGTTAACGCATAAGTACACCTATATATAGGTTTGTCCTTAAAGCATACTTAGGCATATAATTCATACGGCGCATATGTTATGCGCCGTAAAACATATGCGAACCCAACGAACATATGCGCTAACATGCGTACTAACATATAGCAATTTAAGCATACTTCCTAATACGGATCCTATCTATAGACGTACATGTCCTAACAGACTCCCCCTCGGTTATAGCTAGATCTATTTTGTCATTGGATGGTGTAGTCTTGACAGCACCCCAGCCACCAGAAGATTCAGTAAGTTGAACATGGTCAGACTACATATATCTGATTCGTGATATTTTTCTTCATTATGTGCTTCCGAAGATACTAAACAAGATATGATATTGGAAAGTAGAAACTTGTCCTTTCTTTGTAAATTCTCGAATTCTCATCTTTTTCAACATCTTTTCATCCTCATCAGGATCATTTTCTTCATCAGTCATACCTGCAATCAACTATTATTAGTAAAATACAAACCAATCCCGTATATGTATTCATGCTTCGGATATGATTAGTTTTTGGATAAGTCAACCTAATTCTGGATATGACTGGATATGACCCACAAATATCTAAGAAACATTGTTAATCTCTGTTTTTATCACACTAGTGTTTCTGACATTTGAGAACATATTGAATATGGCAATCGGAATTTGGTAACTATCGAAAATTGAAATTTTGATTTGAATTCAAGAAAATTCTTTCTTTCTACACACTCAATCGATTACACATCAAAGAATAATACCTGGTGTCGTAACTCAGACCTGCAAATATTCTTGATGACATTTCATATAGATTGAGAGTTGTAGGAACGTGTTCGTGTCATGAACAAGACGTAGATAGATATATATAATCAACGTGAAGGTGCGGAATCCCTAAATGTGATCGAAAACAATAAGATTTCTTATTAACTTCTCTCAATTCTCATATATCTCAAGGTTTACAACAAGATAAGACAAATATCAGTACATATACATTCTGGACCAAAGAGTTTTGAAAGCATATGTCAAAACTACTATTTAAAGGGTGGTTGGAGCATTTCTGTCGTATAAGTCCTCAACCAGCGTATATGTTTTCAACGTATAACATATACTCCGTATATGTTATCAACGTATAACATATACTCCTGCTCCAGAAAACCAGAAAACTGTTTTTGCTCATAACTTCTTCGTTATAGCTCCGTTTTACGTGCCATTTTCGCCCACGTGCTCGTAATCAAATTCTTTATCACCCCATATTACAATATTTTCATTTTTACTCCATCTAAAATGATCAATCTTTTAGCTTCTTTAAAGCTCCGCTCACCTTCATTTGACCAAGACTAAAGAAATAGACGTACGCACTAACAGACTCCCCCTCGAATATTGGCGAGTCTTTCCTTTCTTATTAAGTGCTTTAACATTTTAGCTCCGGACATCGCTTGTCTTGTCAACACATCTCTTTCAAGTTATCAATCCCTTAAGTGCAAAGAACATTAAACGTCAAACTTCAAACAATTCATTAAAGATTATCCTCTCCGTTTGTATAGTCTTTAACACTTTCCAGAACTGTATCTTCAATAATATTCCCCCTCAATTCTTGATCATCTACAAGACTCCACCTCAAGCTTCATATCTTGATGGGACCTGTTACTCATGATACTTGTAAGTTGAAAATCTTAATTAACAATGTAGCATACTTAAATACTTGTAAAGATTTTTTCAACCATTTGACAATTTACCATCAACAAAAAGTTGTTTATCAAACCAAATTAATGATCTTGAAAAACACTGACATTTAAGTATGTTTCCAATTGATTTTCTAAAATTTTGTATTCCAACATCAACAGTCAAAAATAAAACGGAAAAATAAAATCTTTTTGGTTTTAATGAAAAGCAATAAAGACAGTAACAAATGAACTTCAAAGCTATTTACAAACATGTAAACAATTACATATTTTTGTGAGTTTGAGCAAGAAATCATATTGACCAGATTGTCCTTCCATCACAGTTTTATTTTCAGCGTTTATTATGGCTGGCGTTAAGTTAGTCATTGGTATTGTTGTCCACCTAAATCTTCCAAACAAATGATTCAGGAATTTTTGTGATACTATTAACTTGGTTCAATTAAGCACGACTCTTATGTGGACCCCATCCATCAGACATAATTTGTATATATTTATACAATGAGTTTTTTAGATGTATACTTTTTCACTATTTACTCAAAATAGATTAGCTGTGAGTCATGCAAAAGTAACAAAACAAAACAACTCAAAACGTTAAAATTTTCCCTTAAGATCGGTATTACTACATGCAGATAAGGTTCCATTTTAACAAACTTAAAAAGATAAAATAAGTTGAAGTTGTATAAGACTTTAACAATTAGGTCGGATAATACCATATTATCACGCGGAGAAAGTCTAAAGCTTTATACAAAACACCAAGAAAATAATGCAGAATATCCAAATCATAATCTTCATGTTGGATAATCTTATCGCACGGGAGAAGATCCAAGATTTGAATAAAAATAAAGAAAAGATCAAATTGAATTTCTTTGCAAAATAAAAAGAAAAATAAGCTAAATTTCTTTGCAAAATGAACACATGCACAGACAGCAATCTTAAAACTTTTCTTTTTCTTAAAGCAGATATTAACTAAGCTTCAAGATCTTAATCCACTAGATTCGGCTGTATTTAGGTTTATATCACTTAATTTTCCGTACTTGTTTGTTTTAAAGGTCTACCAATGCACTAATGCAATTAAGCACTCAGCCTTTTATGCCTACTATTTACTGGATTTGGGACAAGATGATCAATTTACTATATCATCTTCCCTTTTTGCTTTGAAATTCATTTTTTTTTACTCTCTTAAATTTTATTGAATTTTCTACAAATTTTTATTCCCCCTAAAATCAAAAGCATTATCAAAAATAAACTTGACTATTTGATGTGGTCTACAGATATTTTTAGATCACTTTTAGTTAATCACAATGGCAACCTCATTAACAAGAATAAACAGTTAAGCAATCTAAAATAGACACGAAAAGCAAACCGCAGTGAGCTCCATCTTTCCGGATTTCCTTTGTTTGCCCCGCCCTCCATTTATTTGGCAATGTTTAGCACAACCATGCTCCAATGATAGACATTATGACTTATGGAAGCCCCTGCACACACAGTTTAAGAAAACAGAGAAATCCAAGCCCGCTCCGTCTTGGACTTCATGACATTTTCAAAATTCTCAACATTTTCAGTAGTTTCAGACAAATTTGTTACCATAGAATGCTTGATGTCTGAACAATCAGAATTAATGTTTAAATTTTTTGAAGTTTCAGATTTTACAGATATGACAATGTTATCCGAACTTTCAGAACAAGACTCTTTCTCAACAAAATCTTGTTTGGATTTCACATTTGAGTCCTTTTTCATGATGATCCAATGATACAACTTTGATTTGGATCTTTTCACATAAAATTTCAAACTTTCAAACCTTTTTGCGTCACACTCTTTCAAATCAACAACCTTAACAAATTTAGGTTTGATATTTGAATTGACATTTGAGCTCGTATTTTTAGATTTTGAATTTTGAAATTTTTGTTTTTCTCTTTTAAGAACATCTTGGTTGATTTTAGATGTAAACGCATCTGATTTTGGAATGTAAGCGAACTTAGGACTCTTCTTATAACAAAGAGATTCCTCAGTTTGTTTTCGTGTGACTTTTGAACAAAGAAATCTTTATTGGAGTGATTTCAATACTGGATTTCTTTATCACTTTCAGATGTTGGACCATGTACAAATTCAACCTTATTAACAAATTTTTGGTGGTTACCATGATCGTTCTTATAACCACGCAAAGGACACATGCCCTACTTCATTACAGTTAAAACATCTCCTCCTGTCAACAAACTTTCTAACCGGAGTTTCTTGAACACGATCACGCATAGTTTTTTTATTTTCAGATTTTAAAGACTCGGTGGAAATTGGGGTTAGAACTCGCTTATACCCAAAACCATGAACATTATAGCCATAGACAACTTCCCCAGATATTTCATCTTTACCTATTGGTTTGGGGAGAATATTGTCCAGGAGGTGAGATGTTGCTTTGAAACTGTTAAACTTCAAATCAACCTTTTCATTAACAGTTTGTTTTAACATCAAAATTATTTTCTCATTTTGATCAATCTTTTCCCCCAGTACCTTTTCACATGTTTGAAGCTTAGCGTAAGCTTCCTTAATATGCTTAAGCTCATTTTGTAAAGAGTCATTGTGAGTTTTAACATATTATTCTCCACATCTTTTTCTAAACACTCTTTATGAAGTAACTCACATTTTTCACATGACTTTACGTTATGAATGTTTTACAACTCGTGATTCGATTTTAACTTGATAATGAGCAGAAGGTTTAGAGTGTACCTCAAATAACTTAACCTCTTCGACTTTCACAGTCGGGATATCTGAGCATTTTGTTTCAACTTGATTGAGAATAGATTCAGTTCCGTTAGTGTTAATACATGACGTGGGCGTCTCGGTCTTTATTATATTATATTATATTACTTGATAATGTAAGGGGTATTTTGGTAATTACCCCATTCGCTCTAATGTAAGGTTAATCGTTACCCCGTAACGAATAAGCCATGTTCGTTATAATTGTAAGCCACATTCGTTGACCCTGCATAAAAAATGTGACAATGAATGAAGGGCAATTCGTTATGTATAACGTAACACGGATGAGGTTGTTCATTCGTTAGATCTAATGTAACAAATGAAACATTCGTTAAGGTTTAACTTAACGAATGTGTCATCCTCTATATATATCTGTAAAATTATCAGTAATGGATCAGAGCTTTTATTATTAATCCTTTGCCTCGTTACTCTGCCGAAATCCTCTTAAAACAAACACAAACACACACTAATCGTATTCATCTGAATCATATTGATTACGCAATGACTATCACGATGTCATCATCGATCTAGATCCTCAAGTGCTCTCTCAAGTGGTAAAGCAAGTAGATCGGATCTTCGTTCTTATTCATCTTTGTATTTATCCTTGATTTGATAGATTTCACCATGAATTGATGTGAATCATCGATTGATATGTTTTGGTGAAACAGAGGTTACATGTTAAAGGTAATTGGATTGATATAAAGGTAATAAGATTCAAAAGTAAGGTAATTGGACTGTTTAAAGGTGGATTGAGTTTGAATTGTTTGCTAATTGAACTGATTGAGAGGTTCTAGTGAGTCTGGAATTGGACGTTTGTGAATACGGACTGGTTTAGTGAGGTTCGGATTTGAATTCCGAGTAGTTTGATATAGGTTTTGGTTAATTTGGACTAATTTGGACCATTTTGGAAATAAGATTGAGATTCAAATTGGTTTGAATATTTGAAGACTGATTTGTTATCAGTTGAAGACTGATTCGTTAGTCTGATATCTGATTCGTTAGTTTGATTCGTTAAGGATTTGAAGGGTGATTCGTTACGATTGAAGACAGATTCGTTAAACAGTGTAACTGTTCAGTGGTTAAACCTATTCGTTAATCTTCATTCATTCAAACATTGTTTATCATTCACTTAGTCCTCATTTGTTAACCAAACTTATTAGTTGCCCAATCACATTCGTTACCCTCACTCGTTAACATTACACTTTTGTTAAACTTAATCATTCACTTTCGCTAGACTTAATCACTCACATTCGTTGCACATTCGTATACTCTCATTCGTTAGAACATTACACATTTGTGAACAGTGAGTATAAGTTTTGATATTTGACAAGTTTAGTTCCTTGACCATTAAATCTTCTAAATTCATGGCCTCTCAAAATCAAGCATCGTATTATGCTTTAGCCTCGTAGAACACCTTGATGCAGCAAATGTTATCTATGGACAATGAGATTGGGACGCACAATAAATGTCCTAAACTACTGAAATTATCTGAGTTCTCACGTTGGGAACCTAGGTTTCGTGCTCATCTTGGATTTGTGCATCCGAGTAGTGTGAGATATTTAGATGTTGTGTACAAGGCACCACTGGTGGGAAGTGATTCTTTAGGCTGGACTGAAAAAGCGTATCATTATTATGAAGCTCATGAGATCAAAGAAGCGAAGAGTGAGACCAAAGCCTACTCGACTCTCACTATGGCGTTGCCAGAGCACATTTTTCATCAAAACAACAATATCAAGACTTGTGCTTCATTATTTGCTTCTTTGAAAACCCGAAGTCTAGGGAACACACTCGAGAGCAAGAAGACTCTTGTGAGATTTCAATTTAGAAATTTTACTCTGTTGAAGAATGAAACTGTGGGAGAAATGATCAATAGATTCTTTCATCTTGTGGCAGAAATGTCCACTGTTAATCTGGAACAACTGAGGTGGACAAGACTGATACATTGAAGAATGCATTACCACCCTCTTACTCAACATTCTTACTTGTGCTGAAAGAGAATGGTTATTTTCATAATGATCAACTTACTTCTGAATAGTTTGTCAACAAGTTAAAAGAAAGAGAGTATGACTTGAAATGTCAAAACTCTGTGAAGGATAATTAAAATCCTACTCTCTATGGTGGGTCATTGCTTGCAAACAATGCTTCTAGTTCAATCCCGATCACTGCTTTCTTCACACAGACTTCACAAGAAGAGTCTCCAAATGGTAATATCCCTCCTAATGTATGTTTAATGGCGTCTGGTGCAAACTCTGGTTCTGGTGCTAGTTCCTCAAGTTCTCCACCTAATGTAAATCTGAAAGATGCGGAGCAGCAGTTCGCATTTTTAAGTGCGTTCATGTCATCTTACGAACAACATGCTGGGAGTAAGATCACGACTGGTGAACTTACTGATCAGGATTATGATCAGATCGACCTCGATGATTTAGAGCTAATGGATCTGAAATGGAACATGGCTATGATAGTCCATAAGGTAAAACGGTTTATGCAACCAACCGGAAAAGACCTACCGACTCTAAACAAGAGGGTTGGATTTGATAAATTGAAAGTCAAATGCTACAACTGCGGAGACTTTGGACACTTTGCCAAAGAGTGTGTTAAGCTAAAGAAGGAATACACAGGTCCTCGAAATACTGAAAGATCTTCTGGTAAAAGTTCGGCTGGAACTAACAAGAAGAAATCATCAGAAGGGGATCAGAATAAGACGGCTAACTCACAAGCTCTTGTTGCTAATGAAGGATGGACTGGTCCCAAATACTATTGGCGAACCAAACAAATCTTGCTATGGTAGAACTGGTAAAGCATTTTGCAGATGCGAGCGGTGATAACTTATCAGATGGGATTGACACTTCTGATTCAGAGACAGATTCTGATCACTCATCACCTGAGCAAACAGAATCTTTTTCTTGCATGGCAAAGATTGAAGAGGTATGTACTAACTATTCACTTAATGTATTCTTGATTGAATCACTAGAGACAGTAACTACCCAAGTTGTTACTGAGTGTACTAGTTGTAATGAACTCAAAGTTATACTTGAGTCTGCATTACAACATAATACTACACTCGCAAATGAACTTTCCATGATTATTGAATGTTTCCGACATAAATCCAAATTGTTGGAACAATCTACACTTGAAATCAAGAATTTGTCTGTAAGAAATCATGATCTAAAGGCGGAAGTTAACTGTAAACTTTTGATAGTTGATCAACATTTTCAGGAGATTCTCAAACTTCGAACCAACATTACCAAATTAGAGAATGAAATTATGGATTTGAAAAACAAACTTGGAAAATTTAGAGACTCTTCATTTCTCTTGAACGAAATTATTGAAGTCAATAATGTGCATAAGAAAAATGGAAAAGCGGGTTTCGGGTATGTTGAGATTTGTGAGAGCGTATATGGATCTAGATCTTGTGATTACATCGATGTTCATATTGATTCGTTATACGATTAGGCTATGGTTACGTTAGTAGGTGTAGTGTGTGTATTGAGATGGCAATCGGACAGAGTAACGAAAGGATAGATGGATAAATCAGAACTGTTATGAAGTAATACATTACAGGGGGTATATATAGGAGATGTACCTATTTCTTAAGATAAGCTTAACGAATAGGTCATTCGTTACAATTACTTTAACGAATAAACATGCTTATTCGTTAGTACATTAAATGATAGCGAATGGCCCTCATTCGTTATCTCATTCGTTAAACAAGGTTAACGAATGAGCTTACATTTAGACTAATGTGTTACATTCGTTACGGAGTAACGTATGTAACTTACATAAGAGCGAATGGCCTTTTTACCATAATTACATTATAACCCCTATACTTTAATCTATTACATTAATAACCCTGATAAAGATCGAGACGAACAAAATATGTATCAACAAACTCCCCTCGTCTCGAGCTCTTTATCTTTCATTTCTGGAACATTTTGGTCTTCTAGTTAACACAACTGTGAATCTTGTATGCGTAACAGACTCTAACAACCTTTTGAAACTGCATAGCAAGTTCATAGTCACATAGATTAGCAAACCTAATCTGACTTGTAAATAATTCATCATTGTCAGACTCAGATAAGTTAACCAGCCACATCGGATCAATAACATGGATCGTCTTCGTGTTTGAATCATGACCGAATACAATAACCACTTCACCTGTATGATTGTCGTAATACCAATAATTAAACGAGGCTAATAGACTATGAGGAAATGTCTTCATTGGAGCCCTCTTCATTGTCTTTGGCGATTTTACTTGTAATATCATCTTTCTCCAGCCTGTGCGTGTATCAATCTTATCAATGTACTTATGAGTAGGCAACTGTGGCTTGAAAAACTTGAAACCGAAACGGGTTTCACGTAATAACTGCTTACAGAACCACCCAGCCCACTGATCGTTCCCACGATTAACAAACAGTCTATTTGCTAGTGTTCTCACATCCCATCTGGGCATAGATAAGATATCGTGTGGGCGCTTGAAGTAATAAATACCGTGTTCCCATTTGACGATATATACCTTAAGTTCTGAATCAAACTGCTATGCCACCAAATCACCACTCACATCTTTCGCTGGCTTGTACTTTTTCATTTGGTATGCTGATGCTCGATCCTTTTAAACTTTGACTTCTTCTTGTTCATGATAATGAAAGGTCTCAATCATCTTGTTCATCTTTGCAACATTATGTTCAAACATACCATCCAAAGCACGTTTACGCTTCTTCTCAGTTACAGAGACATGACTTGTTTCAGCAGTTTTAAATTTATCTTTTTCCTCCTTCAAATGACGTTCTGCTACATCAAAGTGCTCAGTAGTGAAAAATGGAATTCCTGAGTCATTGTTATTGTCAGTGTAGAACTCGGATATTCCTCAGGAGTAACATCTTCTACCTCCACTTCATCAAAATCAGGTATTTTCCCACGAGGAATACCTGTATTCATACTTTCCTCAATCTCAATATCCACATCCACACACTTTCCCAACACATCTACCTCTTCCCCATTTAAATCCAGAAGCAAGACAATTTGTTCTTTTGTTAATGAATGATCAACAAATTCACCTTCTTCGATATCATCCACTTTCACCATACTATACACAACTCCATCCATTCCCTCAAACAGAAGCATATTAGCTGGAATAACATCTATTGGTTTAGCTCTCGTATAATCCTTGTACGGTACTCTCTGCAACTGATTATCTCCATATCCACCAGCACTCGCATCAGTCTTATTTCCTACCGACGGTGTGGAACTTCCGCCCGGTTGCTGATCTACCCCACCACCTGTACCATCTTGATCATCTTCATTGTTCTTTAACTTCTTTAACTCATCTTCTTCACATGTCAACTGAAGAATGATCTCATCCTGTTTATCTTTTGAATTATTCGCTGGCTTGGTAAATCAAAACTTTTCAATTATTCGCTAGCTTGGTAAATCAAAAATAAAGCAAAAACTAAAGCATAAATGAAAAAGAAATAAAATCTTTTTGGATTTTCTAAAATTTTCAATTAACAAATGACAAACAAGAATATAAAACTATACTAATAAAGCAGTACATATTTTTGTGAGTTGAGCAGGTAAACATATTGACAAAAACGTCACTAAGTAACACTTCAATTTCGGTGATTATTATACACGTAACCCAACGATGATTGCAGATATAATTTTCCTCTTAAACTTTTCACAGACTTGTCGGAAACTTTATATTATGCTTTAATTTGGTTCAATTAGGCACAAAACCATTTGTGGACCCCATCAATCAGATATAACATTTCTATCTCTTATACAGTGAATATCACATGTATGTTTTTCTTTGATTTTCCAAATTTTGATTAACTGTGACTCATGCAAAAATAATAAAAGGAAAATAAAGCAGAATGTCAAAATTTTCCCTTAAAATCGGTATTACTACATGCAGATAAGGTTCCCATATTACTACACGCAGATAAGGTTCCCATAAAATCTTAACTCTCAATTCGGATAATCCCATATTATCGCGCGGAGATAGTCCAATATTTTATACGAAACACCAAGAAAATAAAGCAGAATACTCAAATATTAACCCTCAGGTCGGATAATCTTATCGCGCAGGAGAGGATCCAATATTTGAATAAAAATAAAGAAAAAACATAAAGTTGAATTTCGTTGCAAAATAAAATAAAAACAAAGCAGAATTTTCTTCAAAAATGAAAGCATGCACACACATTAATCCTTTTGACTTTTCTTAACTCAGATATAGTATCAATCTTTCAAGATGTAATTCCACTAGGTTCGGCATTCATTATCTTTATATCTTATCATTTCCTATATAATTTGTCAAGCCTATCTTCGCATATCATATTGCTGGCCATACTGTAATTTTTAATCTAGTTTATTCATGTACTAGATCAATCCCGTCAATGTACGATGATTTTCCCTTTTTGCTTCAAAACTCATTTTGAGGAGCATTTTTCATTGTTTTTGAAATTTTTCAATATTTGAATATTTTGGAGTTTTTAATTTTCTCTGTACAAACTGAAAACACAATATTTTTGGTTTTTATATTTTCTCCCTCTAAAAACGACAAAAATCGAAACAAAACAAGAAATAAAATGAATTAACCAAGCTTTTGAATCTCTTTTAAAGTTTTTTAAACTATTTATACCCAGCAGATATTGAAAACGTGTTTTGTCAAATACTTTGGTATAAAGATCAGCCTTTTGAAAATCCGTGTGAATTTTATCAATTGATATTAGTTTCTTTTCAAAACAATTATGTATGAAGTGATAACGGATTTCAATGTGTTTGGTTTTCGAATGGTGAACCGGATTTTTGGTGATTGAAATTGCAGCAGAATTATCAATATAAATAGGAGTAGTAAGAAACTTCAAACCATAATCCCACAAGTGTTCCTGGATCCAGAGAACCTGTGAACAGCAACTAGAGGCCGCCACATACTCCGCTTCGGCTGTTGAAGTTGAGACTGTTGTCTGCTTCTTACACTGCCAGGAAACAATCCGGTTTCCTAAAATTGACAATCCCGCTGTTGTAGACTTGAAATTGATTTTGCATCCTCCATAGTCCGAATCAGTAAAAGCGGTGAGATCGAACTTATCATCTTTGGGATACCATAACCCGATGTCTGGATTTCCCTCAGATAATGTAAGATGCACTTTACTACTGCTGGGTGAGTCACTCAGGGACTCGATTGGTACCTAGCACACAAACAAACAGCAAACATAATATTAGGTCGCGATGCAGTCAAATACATGAGAGAACCAATCATAGCACAATATAGGGTTGGATCAACGGTATCCTCCAATTCATCTGGTGATAAATTGTGACCCACGGGAAGATGTGTCGAAAGAATTTTGCCGTCAGATATCTTGAATCGGTTCAAGACATCGTTCACATATTTCGTCTGATGGATAAAGATCCTGGAATCAGACTGGTGAACTTGCAATCCTAAGAAAACGTTCATCTCTCCTATCGAGCTCATCTCAAATTTGGTTTGAATCGTCTTTTCAAAATCTTTACACAAGCTGTCGTTCGTCGAACCAAAAATTATGCCGTCCACATAGATTTGGACGAGGAGCAAATCATCACCCACGTTCTTATAAAATAATGTACAATCCACAGTCCCTCTCGTGAATCCACTCTCTAGAAGATGGTCAGCCAACGTGTTGTACCTGGCTCTCGGGGCCTGGTTGTAAACAATAAAGAGCTTTGTTTAATTGATAAACATGCTCTGGAAAGTCTGGATCCTCGAAACCTGGAGGCTACTTTACATACACTTCCTCATGAATCGCTCCGTTCAAGAACGCCGATTACATGGATGTTCATGTTGATTCGTTATACGATTAGGCTATGGTTACGTTAGTAGGTGTAGTGTGTGTATTGAGATGGATATCGGACAAAGTAACGAGAGGATAGATGGATAAATCAGAACTGTTATGAAGTAATACATTACAGGGGGTATATATAGGAGATGACCCTATTCGTTAAGATAAGCTTAACGAATAGGTCATTCGTTACAATTACTTTAACGAATAAACATGCTTATTCGTTAGTACATTAAATGATAGCGAATGCCCCTCATTCGTTATCTCATTCGTTAAACAAGGTTAACGAATGAGCTTACATTTAGACGAATGTGTTACATTCGTTACGGAGTAACGTATGTAACGAATGGCCTTTTTACCATAATTACATTATAACCCGTATACTTTAATCTATTACATTAATAACCCTGATAAAGATCGAGACGAACAAAATATGTATCAACAAGATTCCTCCACCATTCAAAGGAGACTACACGAGTATTCCTGTTGTAGAGTAATCTACAAACTCAGATATACCCATAGTTGATCCATTTAAACTTGAAAATGTTGAAACAACAAAACTGAAAGTTCAAGAACAGGTTCATATTAAAAGTAGTTCAGTCTTTACTTAAAATAAAATAGATGGTTCTATTGAGGAATTAGATGAGCCGGAAATGATTGTCAAAAATGCTAACATACCTTTTGACAATCACATTCTATGTGAACCTGAGGAATTTAAACAAGCCATGTATGGTTCGAAACCCTCGGGAGATTCCTTGAAAAAGCCTAATGTGTCGTTTAAAGTAAAGAAATCAGACAAGCCTACTGTGTCTGATGAGGATTTGATGAAATTTATCAATCCACAACATGATTCAACCAAAGGGAAGATTTTTAAGTTAAAAGGCTTATCAAAAATATTTTTGGATAAAGAAATTCCATTGAATCTTCTAAAACCCGAAATGATTGAAAGCGTTTTTTAAGATGATACTTCACAAGTTGCTGAACTTGAACAACAATTTCATAAATTTAAATCAACTAATGTTCAAGTGAAACCTACTACTAATGTTTTTAAACCTATAAAGTTTGTGAAATCATCGGGATTGGAAAGTTCTTTGAATACTACCAATCTTGAATTTTATAAACATAAAAAGGGACTAACTCATGAGGTTTCAAATTCGGTAACTATTAAAAACTCAAAAATTGATGTTGATCAACCTAAACATGAGATCAAAACCAGGACTTCACCACAGAAAATGTTAGATACACGTTTATGCTTTAAGTGTGGTGAAACTGGTCGTGTGGCTAGGAAATGCAATTCTAATGTTGATAACATCCAAACTAAACAACCCAGTCCTATGGTTGAAATGAATCATAAATCGAAAGAATCTCAAGTTGATGATTCATTCATAATGTATTCAAACGTCAACCCGAGGAAAGTGGTTCGGGATGAAGTTCCTAACGTAATGAACAAATTTGTTGACCGTTCTCAACCTATTTGTAAAAACA
>NW_027504584.1:0-23102 GCF_021521415.1 Bidens hawaiensis
TTATACGAATACTATTAGAGCAATTATCAAGTAAGTTATACGAGATAGTAGATGATAAAATGATAATACCATTTGCTGTCTTTTATAGCCGAAGGTGGGTTTCCAAGGGGTTTAGCCGGCCCAACACGCTACCAACTGTAACCTATGCACGTGCCCTACCTGTGAGTGGTGGATAGGTAGCGGCTGACACAGAGCAGGCGTGCCGTGCACTCTTCGTCTTCTACCAACTGCAGGCTAGGCACGTGGTCTGGCAGGAGTTGGTGGGCAGGCGGCGGCTATTGGTCACAGTGCTGTGGCGTGCTGTCTGCCACGCTGCTGTCAGTGAGCTGTCGCATTCTTGGTCAGATCTTTTGTCTTTACCTCGTCAGGTATCACGCAAAAGATCCTCCATACAGACTGGCCCATTTTGGCGGGAGTTTTCCCCCTCCCGCCTCTGCTCATTCTTTCAGGTGACACTGAATATTTGTAAGTGTTAAGCCTTATGCGTGTAGCTATGCTGTGCGGGTAGCCTTCCCTGATGGCTTGTATCCGCAACTGCGGGAACAGGCGGGTTACTTTACCATTGGGAGGCTTTTCCCTGCGTATGCAGCTTGCATACTGCGCGTAGGCTTCTCTGAGCATGGTGGGTCCTGCGGGAGTAGATGGTCTTTGCGCAGACATCCCTGTTCAAGGTGAGTCATGCGGGACCAACTGAGCCCTGCTGGGACCTACCTCTTCAAGTCCCCCCAGTCCAATGTTCTTTTCACGAATGTCTAATAAAGTGAGGTGAACTTTTGGACTTAAGCAAAGGGTTTTGAAAAGGGGTTTTTGTAAGGTTTTCCATGGGGGTTCTTCCCGCGGAAGTCCTTGTCACTTGCAGAAATTCCCGAGTTTCCTGCTTGGTCTTTGGGTATGATGCGGGTAGGTCTGTAACCTCCTCGCAAGTCAGGAGCATTGAGTCTTAGTTGTGCGGATTCTCCCTGTGGTTCTGGTAGTTTTTTGAACATAGTGATCAATTATGTTTAAACCACCAATTCCATCTTGGAGCCTCAAACAACGTAGTACTCGATGTTCCCGCTATGCGGGGATATTATTTCCGTTTTCACAAGCATTGCCCAGAAGATCCTTCCTGGTTTCAATTCTCAGCGGGTGCTAGGTATGTGAAGGGTTTTGCCTTTACACTGTACCTGCATCCGTCTTATGGTTACTTTACTTCCAAGGTATTCCTGGCGTCCATTCCCTGCGGGTGCTAGGTATGTGAAGGGTTTTGCCTTTACACTGTACCCGCACCCGTCTTATGGTTGGTTGCCAAATATTTTGGCTTCAATTCCCTGCGGGTGTTAGGTATGTGAAGGGTTTTGCCTTTACACTGTACCCACACCCGGCTTATGGTTACTTGTTTGCCAAGGTAAGGGGTATTTTCCCGCTTACTTTTTTGAACCTTAGTCTTCAAATTTTTTAAATTTTGAAATTTGAAGAGTTGGTGGATGGATAACAACCCAATACCTCAAACGTCGTGCGACGGTTTCTTCTGACTGTGTCAGGACGTGCCAGAAGTTATGGCGACATGACATTATGTGGTCATTCCAGTTGCTTTTTCAGGCTCGTGGGCACGGGATTCCGGGCGCGTAGCCGCGAAATCTCTGGCACACGTCCTTTTGACAGCTGTTGCCAGCTTGCCTTTGCCACGTGTCATAGTTTCATTGCACCTTTGACTTCTCTCTCTTCCGTATTAATTTTATCGCATTAATTGCGATTACTATATAAAGGGGGAGAGGGTTATTTGCAATTCACACTTTCCACTTTCATCTCTTCTTCTCAAGTAATTTCCGGCGAATTTTTCTGTTCAGTAAAGCATTACCCTGAAATCTCTTTTCATCTTTCTTCCACCATGCCTTCTCATGATGCTGATGACCAGAAGACTGCTGGCGAATGCCAGTGCTCTCTTCCTGTCGATCTGTACCAGTATATCGTCAGGAAGTTCATGCTCGAGTCTCTCGAGCCTGAGTTTCCTGAACCCCACCATACTGTGTACGATGCCCCTAGTGGCAAGATCGGGGTTTATGCTGCATTCTTTGTCTACGGAAACCTTAGGTTTCCGTTGACAAAGTTTGTGTACCGTGTTCTGGAGAGGCACGGTGTGCACCTGACAGAGGTGCACCCCATGGCCATTGCCAAGGTCCGGCACTTTGAGTGGGTGTGCCGGATACTGGGCCTTGAACCCCTCGTTGACCGTCTGATGACCTTCTACACTTGGAGGTGCATCCAGGGGTGGTACACTCTTACAACCCGTATCAAGGGTTTAAAGATTTGTACCACCGAGCGGAGTCTTCGCTCGTGGAGAAGAGAGTTCTTCTTCATATCCGCTCGCGCCATCCCCATCGCCATGAAGTTCAAGAATGGCCAGGCGCTTCCGAACCTTCCCGCCCTCAACTACGAGGAGGCGGAATGGTTCTCGAAGATATCCCGGGTCCAGTCCCCGGTTTTCCGTTTTCCGGAGTCGGCGATGGTGATGCTGGGGATGAGCCGGGTGTGGAAGGCGGCGAATGCGGATAAGGTTCCGATCGTCCTTGAATATGGTTCGAACTCTGTCCCTTATGGTACGTCTTGTTTCATTTTGCTGACTTCGATTTTTTCTAACTTTCTTGTTGATTTCAGAGGGTAACGATCTTCAGTCGCTCCTGAATCCGCGGGAGGAAGATGGTCCTGCGCGGATGGGTACTCGTGCTCTGGACGAGAACGAGTTGCCCATCTTAGAGCAGACCGCGGGTCGGTTCGTGGAGGTTTACCCGCCAGGCCAAGAGATCCTGAGCCACCGACGGCCAGGTAAGCCTATCTTCTATCCTGAACCTCTCAATGCTGTGCCTGCTGCTGGAGTTGACATTTCTTCTTCTGAGGAATCCGCAGAAGGTCCTCCACTGGTGCGGAAGAAAAAGGCTGCCGTCGGGAAAGGCAAGGAGAAGGTGGCCTCTACGGCCGACCCGGTAGTCCTATCTGACTCGGAGTCAGATAATGCAGAGGTGGCGGGGAAGCCTGGTGGTGAGGAGACCACCGCTCCGGAGGCTGTAGGTGATACCTCCGGGGAGGCGGCGACGACGACGGTTACCGGTGTCAAGAGGCCGGCTCCATCGGGTTCGCCCCCACTCGTTCGTATGTTCAAGCTCAAGAAACCCCGTAAGTACCCCCATAATTCTTGTCTAGATTTGTTGTTTCAAATAAATTCAACACATTTGCTTGTGCAGGTGCGGATGTTGACGCATTCCAGGGTGGAGTTGGAGCAAGTATTCCCCCGCCAATGACGGTAGGCTCGGTCAGCCTTCCCGAGGCGTCGACCCAGGCGTCTGCGCCTGCCTCCGCTGGTTCCAGCCTTCCTGAGGCTGTTCCAGCTGAGAAGGTGTCTCCGCCGGCCGTGAGTGCAATTTTTACAGCATCTTTCACGGAGCCGGCGGTTACTGTTGCTGAGGAGGTGGCGCCAACAATGGCTACCACAGCGGCTGCCACTATACCTGCGCCACCGGCACCGACGGCCGGACCATCAGGTACGCGCCGGGCTTCCCGCCGATCTATGCCACCTTCCCGTCTGCCTGACCTGTTGGATGGATTTCCTTTAGGTTCAGGTGATGGGTTTGGCGGCTATCGGCCTGTTATTGACCCTACAGGTACGTAGGGTTCTTTTTCCTTTGTATATTTTTGTCATCTTTCCCTAACTGTCTTTGTTTCTTTTGCAGTATCGGATTCCAATGAAGTGTATGTTCCAAGATGGAACATACGCCGAGGAACAACCCTTCGCACCCCTGTGGAGTGCGTGGATTGGGCTCGCCATGCTGCTCCTCATGGTGCGTTGGGGGAAGCCATGGCTAGCTACCAGGAGGGTAGGCTAACCAATGAGCTTCGGGTTCTCCAAGCCCGGATGCAGCCCCGCGTCGAGCTGCTTTGTCGTGAAAACGACAAGTTAAAAGCAGCTCGCGCCAAAGAAATATCTGAGACGCGGGCTCTGCGGGAGGAGAACCGGCAGTTGGCCGCTGCTGCCGCCGAGAAGGAGAGAGCATTCAAGGCCCTCGAGGTTGAAGTCCAGGCGCGACTCGAGGCCCGCTCCAAGGCTGCCCAAGCTGTGAATGAACAGCTTCGGCTGGCTAAGGAGACTGCGCGAAACTCAACTGAGAGGGCTGCCAAGGCTGAAGCTGTTGCTGAGCCGCTTCGCGAAGAGAATGAGCAGCTTAAATGCAAATTAACGGCTCTTCAGCATGCTCATGACGCCTTGGCAATGGAAGATGCCAAGAAGCTGCAGGAGATCCTTGACCAGAGGGGGGTGCTTGACCGTACTGAAAGGAAACTTAAAAGCGTCGAAGAGGCTGCCGCCAAGGAAGTTCAACTTGCCAACCTTGATAAAAGCGGAGCCGAACGTGCTTACAAAGAAAGTCAAGCTACCCTCCAATGGCTGCTTCGAGAAGCGTTGCCTCAGGTATCTTTATCTTTTTCTTTACGCTTTCCGCTCGTAATTAGAAAATGTTCTAATTTGTATTCTTTTGTAGGTTGTGCGTCGGGTCCTTTCAGAGACCTCTTATGACGATGCGATGAGCGCAGCCCTCAACGCTTCTCATGAGGATGGGGAGAAGACTGGCTTCCTGCTTGGTCTAGGGTTTGCTGAGAGAGGCTTTCCGCCCTCCAACTTCCCTTTATTCAATGTTAATACTGAAGCTGCTTATGACCAAGCTGTGAACCAGTACGCTTCCTTCCCGCATCCAGTGGTGGAGAAGGTGAATGAAGCTGCTGCTGCTGATGATGGGCTAAACATCCTTAAGGCTTTCCTTGGGCAGCCGCGCTCTGACGGTACTGGTCCAAGCGGAGGTGGCCCTGAAGCCTGATCCTGAAGATCTTTTCCCACTGCTAGGATAGACTTGGCTTTGTATAGATTTCTTTTAGGCGGGTAGTTACCCAGCCATTCTTGTAATAGATTGTGAAATATTAATCTTTTTGCGTATAAGATTGTTATTTCCTTCCTTGGGTTCCTTGCTTTATAAACTTATGACTTGCATACTTAGTTTGAATTAGCAATTTTCCAAGTGTTTAGAATAAGGACCTTTGAACGTGGTTGATGATGGGTTAAAGTTTCGCCTCCTCCTTCGTGATTGTGCGGGTAAAACCGTCACTTGCACTTGGTAGGATGGCTAATCTTTACCCTCTATCTGACCTGCGTGTAGGTTTTCCTTTTCGAAATTTCTAAGGCATTAAGTTAAACCTTTGAACGTGGTTGATAATGGACTAAAGTTTTCGCTTCCTCTTTCGTGATTGTGCGGGTGCAACCGTCACTTGCACTTAGTAGGATGGCTTTAACTTTAGACCTATATCTGACCTGCGTGTAGGTTTTTCTTATCCTTTTTTAAGTGTTCATAAGTTAACCTTTTAACGTGGTAGATGGTAAGTTAAGTTTGGCTTCCTTGTTTGTGATTGTGCGGGTAAGACCGTCACTTGCACTTACAAGGATGGCTAAACTTTACCTACATCTGACCTGCGTGTAGGTTTTCCTTAGAACTTTTTAACATTTTGGCGTTGTGTTTATGCGGGTATTGCCGCCTTCCACACGCAACTACTTCTTCCCGTAAGGGAAGTTCATAGGTTACAAGCTATCAATACATCATGAAAGGAGAATCATTTCCATTAGAAGTGGCTCTAGGCCTTTTCTTTACAAGTTGGAATTGATCTACATATAACATTTGCGTAATTGAGCTCCATTCCATGTTCTAGGGATGGGAGTGCCATCGAGCCTTTCGAGCCGGTATGCGCCCTTTCCCAGAACTTCTTTGATAACGTATGGCCCTTCCCAAATCGGGGCCAACTTTCCTGGGCGTTGTTGGTTCGAAGCCTCGTTGTTACGCAGTATGTAGTCTCCTTCATTGAAATTGCAGAGTTTTACCCGCGTGTTGTAGTATTTTTGCATTTGTCGTTTGTAGTTTTCTTCACGCACGGCGGCTAAGTCTCTGCGCTCTTCGGTTAGCATAAGGTCTAACCGTCTTTCCGCATCATTGTCTTCTGGTTGGATTAAGACCCTTGGTGAGGGTAAACCGATTTCGACTGGGATCATGGCTTCAGTGCCATAAGTGAGACTGAACGGGGTTTCTCCCGTACTGGTCTTCTTTAGCGTTCTGTTTGCCCAAAGGACGTGTGGAAGCTCGTCCACCCAACCGGATCTATGTTCCAAGAGTCTTCTCTTTATGCCTTCGACGATGCTCTTATTTGCTCTTTCCACCTCACCGTTACCTTGCGGGTGTGCCACTGAGGTAAAGGTGTGGGTGATTTGAAATTCTTTCAGCCACTGCTGTAGCTTCTTGTCAGCAAAGTTGGTGCCATTATCGCTTACCAAATTCTGTGGAAGTCCAAAACGACAAATAATAAATTCCCAAATAAATTTTTTGATATGCTTTGCGGTTGTTTGGGCTAAAGGTTTCGCTTCTATCCATTTGGTGAAGTAGTCAATGGCTACCACTAGGAACTGAACATTCCCAGCTGCTGTAGGAAATGGGCCTGTCACGTCAATGGCCCACTTCTGAAATGGCCACGAGGAAGTGACAGGAACAAGTTCATTTTTCGGGCGATGCGTGTTGGGTGCGTAAAGCTGGCAAGATCTGCATTTTCTGATGTATGCCAACGCGTCCATATGCATCCCCGGCCAGAAGTATCCCGCGTTGTTTAGCTTGGCTACCACAGCGCGGGGGCCTGCGTGTACTCCACAGATGCCTTCGTGAACCTCCCTTAGGAGGTAGTCGGCATCTTGGTTGTCCACGCATCTTAACAATGAGCCAAGAAAGTTACGTCTGTAAAGGATGTCATTGACCAGCTGATAATTCAGTGCTTTACAGCGTAGTTTTCTTGCCTGTGACTTCGACTCTGGTAACGTTCCTGCTTCAAGGTATTTTATTATTGGGGTCATCCATGTTTCTGTACCGGTTTGGATGACACAAATTTCCTTGTGCGGGACTGATGGTGTTTCGAGGAGTTCCACGCGGATGTCCTTTCCCAAGTGGGTGAAGGCCAGTGATGCAAGCTTGCTTAACGCATCCGCAGATTTGTTTTCGCTGCGCTTGACGTGTATCACTTTACAATCATTAAAATCGCGCATGATGGCTTTGGCCTGGGCAAGGTACAGGGCCATTGTGTCGTTCACAGCCGTGTACGTCCCGTTTATTTGGTTTGCCACTAGCATGGAATCTACATGGGCTTCCAAATTTTTTACACCCATTTTACGCGCAATCCTCAATCCGGCCAGGAATGCTTCATATTCAGCCTCGTTATTCGTACTTGGAAAATCCAGCCGAATAGCATAAGTATATTCCTGGCCTGCTGGATTTGTTAATTTTAACCCTGCGCCTGAACCCTCGTTACTAGCTGCTCCATCAGTGTAGAGTCGCCAGACCTCATTGATTTCGTGTGCTGGGGAGGGTTGAACCTCCTCCTGGCACTCTTTCTCCCGTGAAGCGGGGACTTCTGCAATAAAATCAGCCAGGACCTGGCCTTTAATGGCTGGTCTCGGCTTGTATTGAATCGCATATTCTCCCAATTCAATTGCCCACTTGGCTAGACGTCCCGATAACTCGGGTTTGCCTAGAACATTTGAGAGTTTGAAGTTGGTGAGAATAGTGATTGGGTGACCCTGGAAATATCGTCTCAACCTGCGTGAAGCGTGAATAAGTGCCAAGACCAGTTTTTCCAGGGTAGAGTACCGGGTTTCCGCGTCTGCCAGCACGCGGCTAACATAATAGATTGGCATCTGGATGCCTTTTCGTTCTACAAGCAGGACTGCCCCGGTTGCTCTATCTGTTGCGGAGAGGTATAGGATTAACTCCTCCCCCGCTTGTGGTGCTGTGAGTGTTGGGAGTTCGATCAGGCGTGATCGAATCTCCTGAAAAGCTGCTTCCGCTTCTGGTGTCCAGCGGAAGTGCGTTTTCTTTAAACAATTTCTTAGCGTTGACACAAATGGGAACGACCTATCCGCATGGTTTGCCAAAAAGCGGTTAAGCGCGACTAGTCGTCCATTCAGTGTTTGAGCCTGTTTTATGGTGGTAGGTGATTCCATTTTGACAATGGCTTCGACCTTTTCAGGGTTCGCTCTGAAGCCATCTTTAGTAATAATGACTCCCAAGAACTTCCCTTCTTCCACCCCAAATGAACACTTGCTCGGGTTGAGCTTCATGTTTATCTTTCTGAGTGTGTTGAAAGTTTCCTCAATGTCTTTCAACATCGCCTCTGGCTCGGGGCTTTTGATGACCAAATCATCCATATAGACTTCCAAGTTTCTCCCAATTTGGGCGTGAAACTCTTTGTCCATTAGTCGTTGGTACGTGGATCCCGCGTTCTTAAGTCCGAATGGCATCATTTTATAACAAAATGTGCCATCGGGCGTCCGAAAGGCGGTTTTGTCCTGGTCATCTACAGCCATGTGGATTTGATGGTACCCCTTATACGCATCCAAGAAGCATTTAAGGCGAAATGGTGCCACCGAATCCACCTTGAGATCAATTTCTGGCAACGGATAACAATCTTTGGGGCATGCTTTATTCAAATCTTTGAAATCTATGCACATGCGCCATTGTTTGTTATTCTTCGGTACCATTACGGGATTTGCAACCCACGTTTGATATTTGCTAACGCGCACGATGCCCGCATCAAGGAGTTCCTTGACTTGGGTTCTGCACGCGTTGGTTTGCTCGGGCCCCATTACTCTGCGCTTTTGTACGATCGGCGTAACGGCCGGATCGCATTTGAGCTTATGCTCTGCCTTACCCCGGGGTACACCAGTCATGTCGGCTGGTGTCCACGCGAAGATGTCTGCGTTTCGCTGCAGTAAGCGCTTGAGTAAGGTGCGTGTTGGATCAACAATTGTCGGGCCAATGGTAACGGCCTGATCGGGATATTTCCCATTGAATGCCCACTGTTCAGGTTCAGTGATGGTTTGTTTGGCCATCTTCGGTTTGGGTTTAGAGGAGACAGATGCGATGCATACCTGGGGAATGCCCGTGATCATCGCTACGCCTTCAGTTGTTGGCCATCCCATCATGCCGTGGACTGAGGATACCACGGCGTTGAATCTTGCCATCCCGTCTCTCCCGAATAGGATGTCATACGTATGATGTGGTTTTTTCATTACAACAAAATCCACATCCTCCGTGCGTGAATAATTCCCATCGGTGAGAGTGACGGGGAAAGATAGGATGCCCAAGGGAGTGTTCATGCTGCCGTCAAACCCTTCCATTGAAGCGTAGACCGTCTCCAGGCGTTCCTTGTCTTCATCGTCGAGCTTGTCGAAGAACTGCCTGTACATCACTGTCGACGATGCGCCATTGTCAACGAGGGTGCGGGAGGTGATGTAGTGCCCCAGCTGGCTTTTAATGACAATGGGGCCTTCTTTGTTTGGGCCTCCCGGTACTCGCGGGAAGCGCACTTCTGCTTCCTTCCATGCGCATGGTTCGGTTATTGGTCTCTTTCTTCCTCTGACCTTACCATGGACCATGTTGATGCTAATGTCGACGGGCTTTCGTCCGTTACCCCTGTACCTGTTGTCGTTCCTTCCTCCCTTCTTGATAGATGCCACGAGGTGTGCGAGCCTCCCATCCTTGACGAATGTCTCGACGATGTCCCTCAAGGATGTGCACTCCTCAGTGCTATGGCCCTTTGTCCCATGGAAGTCACAAGACTTGCTTTGATCCGCATTGGGTTTCTGTCGGATCGATGGGGCTTTTGGCCATGGCAGTTTTTCCGTGGCAAATATCTCCGTGACGCTCTTGGTGAGTGGCGTCCAACGGTTTTTCCGGTTCGAAGGGTGCGTGTTGTCCCTTCCGCCAACCAGAGGGCGAGAGCTTGAGGGGGTGTCAAAGTTTATCCTTGACTGCCAAATACCTTGCCGCCTCTTTTTGTTTAGCCGGGCGGTTCTCACATTGTTCTCCCTTGTCCTCTGCGTGTAGAGGTTTGTATTCTGGGGGAGATCTCTTCCCAGCTGTTTCTCCGTTTCGGCAAAGCGCTTGGCTGCCGTCATTATGGCATCCCACGTGGATGGCATGCCGTCTTTACCCGTCAGAGTGCGGATGAGTTCTGGGTATTCAGCGCCCTGAATGAAAGCGGCGCGAACGAGGTCTTCACTGATGTTGCCCAGACTCAGCTTCTTGGAGTTGAAGCGGGTGATGAAGTCCAGTAAGGATTCATCCTCTTCTCTCACACAGTTGAGGATCGTCCACTGCTCCTCAGTGTGCTTCCTCTGTTGACTAAACTGTTGACTGAACTTGTTCTGGAAGTCTGCCCAGTCATAAATGTGGTGGACCGGTAAACGGTCGAACCATGCTCTGGCTGCTCCTACCAGAGTCATCTGGAACATGTAGCACCACGTGGGTTCCGTCCAGTTACTGACGGTTGCCCCCGCAATGAACCTGTTCAGATGGTCATCTGGGTCGGATATACCATCGTATGTGCCAATATTGGACATTTGTTTGGCACTCCTCGGGGCGATTGCTTCTGCAATGTCCCTTGCAAATTTTGACCTTCCTGCGTTTGTGGCAGTAGGTCTAAAGGCCTTGGAGAAGTCACGCGAGCTTTTTTCCGTGACTGGTTGGAATGCTTCCCCAAAATTCCTTTTTGGCTGGGGATCCGTTTCCTTACGCTTCCCTTTCGCCCTATGGCGAGGGTTCGCGTCGGTGTCGGAGTCTTCCCTCTCGGCGTCTGAGTACTCGTACTCACTACTCATGTTGAGGTGCTGGCGAGTACTACCGAATTCCTCAGCTTGTTGGACTGAACGCAAGCGTTCGTCCAACTCAGCCTGAAATTCTCTTTGACGTGCCTCGGCCCATGCCTTCACTTGATCAAGTGTTTGGCGAGGGGCTCGAGTTCGTTTTTCCAGCTGGGCATCAGTGAATCCCAGTGGAATATTTACTCCACTTGCCCCTACATGAGTGACTGGGGTAGTGTTCGTAAAATGTACTTCACTTGCCCCAGCTTGGGTGGCTGGGGTAGTGTTTGTAAACATTGTGTTGCCGGTGTTTACCCCAGTGGCTGGGGTTGTGGTTACCGGAATTTCTCTAGTCATCTTGGAAGTTTTGAATAACTGGAGAAAGATGTAGTTCTAGCTTTATGCACGGATGGCGCCAATGAAGAAACACTAGGTGACCCCGGGCAGATTATGGGTAATCTGGGGGCTAAGTAATGTTTCCCACGAAGGTTAGGTCCAGCAGAGTAAGTTGTACTTCAAGGAACCTGCAAAACAGACACCGTAAGCTCGTCACTGAGAAGGGGGGGGGGGTTCCTCCTTGTGACCACCCTCCGGCGTGAGAATCAGTCTATATTGCTCTTTAAATATAAAAGTATACGAATACTATTAGAGCAATTATCAAGTAAGTTATACGAGATAGTAGATGATAAAATGATAATACCATTTGCTGTCTTTTATAGCCGAAGGTGGGTTTCCAAGGGGTTTAGCCGGCCCAACACGCTACCAACTGTAACCTATGCACGTGCCCTACCTGTGAGTGGTGGATAGGTAGCGGCTGACACAGAGCAGGCGTGCCGTGCACTCTTCGTGACTCTTTTTTTGTGCAATAGATCAAAATTGTTACATCTAGATGTGACTCTTTTAGCAGTTGATTAAAAAAAAGTAAACTCTTTATATTTTCTATTGCACAAAAAAAAAAAGGCCCTTTTTAAAAGGAATATTTTCTATTTGCTTGTTAAAAATAATTGCGAACCAATAATAAAGGATTTTATTCATTAAGTTTGAACCAAAACTATTTAAATATTTTATTTTATTAATTGATATTTTTTTATTAAGTGTGTAAACAATTAAAAATAAGAAAAATATGGTGAGGAAGATAAATGATTTAATTGTCAGTTGTGTTACTTGTTTCTGCAGACTAATCATTCATTCGCAGACAACATTTAAGTACCCTTCCATCCCCAGTCCTATAAACCATCATTTTTAACCTTTCCTTTTTCGATTTTATTTTCATCTTATTAATAAAAAATATTTATTTGGCTTAGACAAGTTATAATATATAAAAATAACTCAACTCAGGTTATTTTTATACATAACCGGTCATATTAAAGATTTTTTGGACCAAAATAGTTAAATGATTCAAAAGAACCTAACCCTGTTGGTTAGGTGTGGTTGATTTTATCAACAAAAGAAAAAAAAAATCAAACACGTAACTACAATTAAGAAAACAAAAGAATCAAATCAGCAGTATTGACTAGGTTGGCGTAACCAGATCAAATAGATTGTTTAGACAATCTGAAACGGGTTATTTTTATATATTTGTATCAAATTCTAATTCTGTACTTTTTTTTTAAATGATAAACATATGTAACTATATAACCAACCAAAATCCTAAATTGTTAACTGAACAATTAAACCGGTTTTTCTTTAGTTAGCACACCGAATCAAATAATCTTAAAGAGAACGATTTGATTTTGTTTGATCGGTTTCAAGACAATGAATGTGTGCACTTTTGTGATAAGAGTGCAATCATGGTTAAAATGAAAATTGAAAGTAAGAAACTTGTTTTAAGATAAGCTAAACTAAAAGCTTTCAATAAAAGACAATTCAAGATAACTAATTTAATAGGAAAATTTTTAAATGTCCTATTAATGAAGAGAGATTCTATTTTTGTCTATATAAAATGTTTACAAAAATGTCTCCTATAAACACGTATTTAACGACGTGTTAGGCCTCCACGCGTCTTTCACGACCTATTTGGCCATAAAACACGTCTTTCATGACATGTTAGTCTCTAACGCGTCTTTCATGACATGTTTGGTCTATTAATTGTTTTATTTCATATTACATTATTCTAATTAATTTTATCCATATTTAGTTTTCTTTTATAACTTGTAATATATAAATTTATATATAATTTCGAATATGTCGCTGAGACGTGTTTGTTTTTTTTACATGTTGTCATATATTTTACTCAAAACCTAGTGTTAAATTGATATCAAAATGTCCAATAAATGTTTAATAAAATTTGACCAGACTCGTTTTAAGTAAAGTTTATGCTAACATGTAGATAAAAATAAGCACGTCTCAACGGTATATTTGAAAATTTATAAAACTTTATGTATTACAAGTTAATAAAAGACCAAATATGAGTAAAATTAATGATAATAATGTAATACTAAGAAAAACAATTAATAAGACAAACATGTTGTGAAAGACACGTTAGGGGCTAGCAGGTCATGAAAGACGCTTTGAGGCCTAACATGTCATCAAAGACGTGTTTGTAGTGACACTTCTGAAAACTTTTATTTGTATGGATAAAAATAGAATCGATTTCTCTCCATTAATGGTCATTTTAAGAATTTTCCCTAATTTAATTGTCAAAGTGATACTCTAAAGATATATGCGTTATGATACTCTAAAGATATATGCATTATAAAGCTAACATTATTTATAAAATAACGTAGTAACATACTAGTATTTTTGACGAATTTTATATAATATAGTATTTGCATCCAGAATCTACTTCAAATGCATTTGATAGTGGAATGTACGGATGTCAAGGTAATTTGGCCTGTTGTACATGATTGGGTAAAGCTGCCAAGACATGTTGGCTTTGACTCGGTTCGAGAAGTTCTTAACTATCCAAGTGTACATAAACAAGAAAAAGAAGAACGCCAAGCGGTTCAAGCGGTGTTGGCAATTACATGTTGGATTATTTGGAATGCGAGGAATGATAAGATTTTCAATGGTGAAGTTTTTTCCGTGGCCAATGTGATAAACGAGATTACGTATTATATTTATTTCTTATAACTATCGAACAACTGGCTTATAAATTATGTACTCATCCAACTTTGTTCATGCGTGTCGCCATCAAAACATCTTCTTATGAAAGTTTATATTATCCGACCCCATGTCACATATGTATGTTACGTTAATATTAAAACTTTTTTTCTAACTATTGTTACTATTATAAAATAGTTCGCTAAAATTTCAAATAGTAAGTGGCATGGGGGGAGCACCATCACGTAGGCGTCACATGCACATACGCAAAAGCCACTAACTCACTCGCTCACTCACTATATGTTATATACTTAGTGGTAACTGATTTTTTTTAAGAACTTTAAACAATTAACAAAGTAATAATAAACGGATAATAACTCCAATAAGCCTCCCTCACTATCATATTTATCTAATATCTACTATGAGTCTATGAAGGATAAGATGAAAATAACGTCTATTAGGGGGTGATAGTTCCCCGTGGTTGTTAAGAATTGACCATTATATGTACCATATTCTTAATTTCATATTAAGCTAGCAATACATGTTCCACCATTTAACTCTATATATCAATCTAGAATTGCCTGCATGTTGTTAGGGGATGATTCTAAAATAACGCAACCTTATTAAAAATTTATGCACCCTTATAACATGACCTAAAAGTATTACAAGTTTTATTGAACGAAAAGAGTGTTATAGGTAAAAGATTTGAACTAAAAACTTAATTAGGTATTTGTGCCAACCCCACGAATCCACGACCTATTATTACATGGTATAAACTTCTACAAAAGTTGTTATTTTTGGTCCCCCCCCCCCCCCCCACAAACGTCTCTATAACCGGAAAACATGTATTGCATTCTAAGTCCGTTCTCCATCTCCATATCTATAATCAAGTAACAAACACTACATTTTTCTCGTATGTTCAATTAAATAATATTTTTTATACTTTATAATTACAGTTTTCTCTTTCCTCTAATCATAAACAATTCAACAAATATTAAAAAATAAATAGAGGCAAACAAAATTTTTCACAAATTTACAGAACATCACTACATTTTCTCTCTCCACCATAAAATTTGCACTCATAACCCCACCCTATAATTTGCAAAACTTCTCGCGTAAATTTAAGGAATGGGTTAGGAATGCTCTAAATAAGCAATGTGGACTATCAATGTTGCAATATTTTGTTAACATCGATCACTAAATAATAAATATAAGTACAACACGTAGATGCAATTAACTTAATTAAATACGAGAATGCATAAACACCAACAACATGTTAGTTAAAGTATACACCCGTTGGATTAGATTTTTAGCCCCATGGCGAAAACGTGCAATTTGAGAACATCTTTTGACAATCATTCCCACCATCTCTCGTCTATCTATAGCATGTTGTTATTGAGCTTTAGACAAAATGAGTTTAAATTAGACCACCTAACGTGTGTCCTAAATTGGGTGTGCGTCTGTTTTTTTTATCAGCTGTCATGAATACTTTGAGTTAAGACGCAACACTAGACACTAGTCATGGTCTTATCTTTTAGCGGGTTAAAAATATCACATAATACCACTTTAAAGGGTAATCATCATTAGCCTTGAGACCATAAAGACCTGTATTTTGGCATCATGATTAAAATGTGATGCGTATAGTGTTGTCACATATCCACCGGCTACACGTAAATTGTTTTATGATATAGTTACATATTCATAACTTAACGAATTTATGATTCTCTCTTCTTGATTTGTCATTTTATTGTAATATCTTATTTTAAGAGAAATAACTAGAATAATTACTTTCTTTTTACCTTCATACGTTAATGATTATATCAAGCATGTTTTTACTTATATATATTCACTTAATGTTCGTGTATGTTATCATAAATGTCTATAAAAACACAAATTCAACCCGTTTTCTAAGAAAACAAGGCAGGTACACAAAAAAAGAATAGATACTCAAGAAAATTTCGTGTGTGACTAAACAAAAGTCACAGAGAGATAAATTTATCTACTGAAGACATTATGATACATCATACAAGAATACAAAACATATACACAAAATAATTTCAGTCAAGTACGTGTTTTATAAAAAATTTAAAAAAAAAACTTGCCTAAAACTAACACTCTAGTATAAATATTTTTGAAATTTTATGATTATCTTTGATTAAACCTTCATCCAACATAAGTACTTGAGTTAAATAAACCGCTAAAGTAATCTTTAGTTGTTTGACATCATCAATAAACCTGAAAATCTTTTTTTTGTGGATAAGTTATTTTTGGTTTTCTAACTCATTACTTTGATGAGTGATCAAGGTACTAATGATAAAAAGTGTGCCATGTATCAAGTTATGATCCAATATTAATCTTAATGTAATCATGTTCTAACGTTAATTCACATGTTATATCAAACATGAAATCTCAATTTCAAATCAAACACTTGGTATATATCATAAAACTATTCCTTCTAGGAACAAAATTCGATCTTTCTTTAAAAATGTTGTATAAAAATATTGATATAATTTCACTTTGAAACTGTTGTTTTGTTGCCTGTTTTGACTTCTAACGCCTTGCTTAGTTCTGATAAAATTTGTCGTTAAAAAAAAAGCGCATGCATTCCTTCAATAAACACACATATACGAAAAATCTAGCTATACTATTAAAAAAAACATATAGGCCACATGGTAACAATACATGGATGACACACAGTCTATTAGTATTTATAATATTTTCACCTAATTCATTATTAATTAAGTTCAAAAATCACTTAATGAACTTTTATTATTCAATTTTCTAAAATAGTATATCTTTTTGTAATTTAAACTCTTTTGTTACTATAATTCAAAGTTAAAATATGTAACTGACATTCTTAATTATGATAAGTAACTAACGTTTTATTTTAGAAAACAATACAACAAAAAGAATATTTCAAATATATAACATTAAAATATTGCAAAAATTTCCGAAGTTAATCTTTTGTATTATAACAAGATTTTCGATAATGTATGGTAATTATTAAAATAAAGATATAATATTCCATATTTTTAAATGATTTCTTATTTTATTTTATGTATATATTATTCATGTTCTTGGTGACTTGTTTTTAAATCAAGTATTAAGTTTTTTTTTTCAAATAAGGTTTGTCATCAGCTAATTTTAAGTTTTGTTAAACAAAGGGGAATCGAATTCAAGCTAAGATTTTCAAACGGTGGATTTTCCGATTTCAAAGTTTCCTTTAGTTTTTAAGTTTTGCAAACATTGTATGATGTTTTAAGTAATATAGATATTTGGAGATGTAATTTTATTATAAAACAAAGTTATTAACTTGGATAGTTTTTAATAAGCATGCACATCTAAATAGTATTTTCAATATAATTTTATGGTTTAAAGTTATCAATAATAGATTTTTAGTATAAATGACAAATAAAATAACTATTTCACGAATATTTATTTTGTAATATTTATGATTTAAAAAATCATCACTTACAAATTGTTAGGTTTTTAACTTGTAGAATTTATGTTTTTTCAAGTTTAGCCTTCTTATAATTATAAGTTTAAATGCTAAATGTACCTAATAAATTTATTATTTTCTGCCCGTGTGTTACCCGAACCACTATCCTATAACATCACTCTTTTCAATAGTTTAACCATCATCACATCAATTTTAACATAGATAATAACTTACCATCATAGTAGAAGATCAAGAATAATATTTGATGGTCTTTTTTCAACATTTTTTTATGATAATACCAAGTTTTATTTCTCATATGGTATTTTTTTCATTTCAAGATTTGCAAATTTATTAATCACTAGTTTTAGAACCTGTGTAATACACGGGATTTGTCAATGTACAAACTAATAAAATAAATTATTTGAAACAAACAAAAAAAATTTAAGGTAAAAGATAAGAAATTAAATACATACATAGTAATTTCACTTGAGTACATGCAGGTCTTATATTTATATACACTTCTAATACTCATTCAATACCTAAAAGTACATACAACCCTTTATTAGAACTTCAAGACACCTAAAAACACACTCTTACAAACACCCAAATCATATCGTCAAAGGTCATCATCTTATTACCAATATTGAAATCAAATGTACAACTAAACATTTCCCAGACGAACTGAGAAGAGCACCTATAAGTGGTTTTGTATTGGGTTATAACTTGAATCTGGCGACCCAAACCAACATATCAAAATCCAAGAAAAATACATAAACTTTCCTTTTATCAAAATCTGTAATCTTACTTTTATAAGATCAAGTTTCAGAAATAATACCAAAACTTGGCCTTTCGACTTTTGGTACAAAAAAAAATTCAAAAAACACCGTGTATTGTGACTTTAGGCTTCAGTTGAAGTGTTTTGGGTTAACCTAACCCAAACCCATCTTGAACTGACCCATTTTACCAAAATGCATAACTTGTTAATTTAATTACTTACAAAGATCTTGTCATTCATCTTCGACAAGTTTTTCGAGTCAGCATAACCCCAACCCATCTGAAACTGAATCCAATCCCATAACCCGCTCATTTTGCCAAGATGCATTACATCTAAAAAAAGCTTACCATGTAACCATCAGGGGTCCAAGACATCCCATTTAATTTTTATGTTTCTGAAAATATGTATTTTTCATATCATAAAATTATCACAAAAAATATATGACAGAATTATGACCCATATATATGTGTTAAAAAAACAACCAAAAATATTGTGCATAATACTCATCCAAAAAAGCAATAAAGATATAGTTGCTTCATATGTTTATCAGTTGCAGGTTATGGATCAAGCTCTCTTGCACTATTAAACTACCAATGAACAAAAAGATTCACTTCAACAACGATGATAAATTGATAATCATCAAGTAGGATTTAAAACATAATACCATTGAAGAGGTAGGTCCCAGCAGAGCCCAGTTGGACCCGTAAGACTCACCTTGAACAGGGACGTCTGCGCGGTTGGACCCGCAAGACTCACCTAAACAGGGACGTCTGCGCAGTTGGACCCGCAAGACTCACCTCGAAGAGGGACGTCTGCGCAAAGACCAACTGGATCCGCAGGACCAACCATGCTCAGAGAGATGACGTCCTTACGCGCAGTACGCAAGCTGTTCCCGCAGGAAAAGTCTCCCAATGGTGACGTACTCCGCCTGTTCCCGTAGCTGCGGATACTAGCCATCAGGGAAGGCTACCCGCACTAACAGCAAGGCTACACGCACAAGGCACTAACTCTCAAATAATTCAGTAATGTCACCTGAAGAGGGAATGAGCAAGCCGGGAATACTCCCGCCCAAAGCCGGGAATTCTCTCGCCCAAATGAGCCAGTCCGTACGCTACTGGAGGACCTTTTGTACTATACCTGCCAAGGTATGGACAAAAGATCTGACCAAAGCTGCGACAGCTCACTGACAACAGTACGACGAGCAGCACGCTCTAGCACTTAATGTCACTATCAGCCGCTGCCTACTCGCCAACCCTTGTCGTGGCACGTACATAGCCTGCAGTTGGTGGAAAAGGAATGGTACACAGCCGGCCATGTCACTATCAGCCGCTGCCTACCCACCAACCACCAGCACGGCACGTGCGTAGCCTACAGTTGGTAGAAAAGGAATATTATACAGCCGGCTGTACCTTCTTGGACACCTACCTTCGGCTATAAATACTCCAACACCTTGGAACGGTATCATTATCTTATATCTTATTATCATCTTATATCTTCATATATTACCTGATATCTGCTCTAGTCATTTCTCTTAATATACACTTATATTCAAGAGTAATCTAGTCTGATTCTCACGCCGGAGGGTGGTCACAAGGAGGTCCCCCCCCTTCTCAGTGATGAGCTCACAGTGTCTGTTTTGCAGGTCATCAGAAGAATAACCATCTTGCCGGACCTAACCCTCGTGGGAAACATCTATTTAACCCCCAGATTATCCGTAATCTGCCGGGGTCGATTAGTGTTTCTTCAACCATACACTAATAAGACTTAATGACACATGTACCTCATCATCTCTTTCTAGTAAGTCATGAGCCTAAAGAGAGTATAAAGAAAAATAAATTAATCAAATAAATAATCAGCGGTCCAAAATAAAATAGATAAATCAGAAAAAAGTAGTTATTGTATGTTAACTTCCCTTATATGTTAAATTCAGCAACTCAAACTTTCTTACCTGAATTTAATCATTTAGTTCTAACGAATATAGTATTTTCCAAACCAACTACTAATCAATAAAATGTTATAAAATGTGATCACCCCTTTGAATCATATTTTAAATAATCAATTAAAATGAAAGATGAGTTAACATGTTATAGAAAAACAACGATATTAACAAAATCATACCGTGCTACCCCCCCCCCCCCCCTTTCTTTCGAACCAGCTTCAAGCAAAAATTCATCAAGATCACTAAACCTGCTTGATTATCAATGGAAACTTGAATTATTAAGCTGTAAAAAGCAGCCATGTTAACGAAATTAGACCGTGATACCCCCATTCGTTCCCACCATTTGACCATACCTCATAGCATAATGAGCATCCCTTAAGTCCAGCCATTATTTAACCAAATGGAATGGGTGTCAAAATCAATTTCATAAATTTCTCAAAAATAGAAGAATAAAAAGAGACCTAAATGCACATGTTTTCAATTGAATCACCAATTTATCTTTTAAAACAATGGCTTGTAACTTAAAAAAATTGAACCAAAATTCTCATTTTAGATCGATCAATATATTGCTCGAAATAAAAAAAACCACCAATAAAACAACACCCTAATCATACCGGGCTAACAATCTGAAACAGTTTGCATATTCACATCACACAGAACTTGAATTAACCAAACAAAAATGTAAATTTTGACTACGTGAATTTAGTATTAGAAATGTACATGTCACAATTAACATTAAAAATCAGTATGAAAACATGATTAAATTGAAGCCCTTATTTTTTAGTCAGCTTTACAAAAGATTATAAACCGTTTAGGGTTTCGATTGAATGCAAGTAATAGACATAATAATCATAGCTGAAAACGTAAAATTAAACAAAATGCACAGTATAAAAAGAATTAACAATCGCTTGACAAAAGAGACATGAACATATACAATAATCTTTATGAATAGGATTAGTGAAACCTTGCTAGTAGCAGGGGGGACCGTGGATTGAATTTGTCTTAGATGAAGACGCCGCAGGATACGAAACCTTCGACAGAATCAAGCGTTAGATAGGATGAAGATGAAGCGGCTGACTTGATGAAGCGGGCCCTAGAATGGAGTCTCTTCTAATATGACCCGAATTATAATAATACGACCCGAATAATACCCATGGATTGCTAAAATCAATTAGGCTGAGGGGTATGGAGCGCGAGAAAGGGCGCAAGAGGCCAGCCGGGGCGCGAGCACCACACCACCGAGGCGCGAGAGGGCGCGAGCGCGGAAAAAGAGGCAGGCGCCAGGGGTCTCGCGGGAGCTGTTGCGCGTAAAGGGACTTGGGGAATTGTGAAAGAGACGTTGGAGTGGTAAAATGAGCCGTTGGCTCTTTATTTAATAAAAAAAAAATTTTTTTTACTCCTATATATTACCCATTTTATACACACAACTTCAAAAAAAAAACCAAACTTACCCATTTTCAAAAAAATGAGTGTTTTTTTAAATAATTTCTTGTTTTTTTAATAATACGTTTTTTTAATACATTTATAAAAAAATAAACCGCTCGCGCCCACCTCTCGCGCCCCTCCACACCAGGGCCCGGGGCGCGAGCACCACAACCAACACCCATCTTATCAAGTTTCTCTCTCTGCTACACGTCACAATATTATTGGCTGGCGCCCCCACTCGCGCCCCCCCACACCCCTCAGCCTTAGTAGAGAATAGAAATTTAGGTGGGAAAACATACCCCAGATTCAATATGAGACTGCCATATATGCATCAGTATTTTCATTTATTAGAATTTTAGATTAGAAGAATAAGAATAAAACCAACGTAATTAAATAACTAAAAATATAAGATCATGTAAGAACTGATACATAAAAGTCTAAACCATGCATTAATATAAATATTAAAGTACCAATTTTACCCCCTAACACTCCTATCTACCCAAACATCAAAATATGCAGCAAACTGATACTATCTTCCTTTTGACACCTATTGCCCTTCCCACACCAACAAAATCCAACACAAATGGGGGTTTACAAAAGATGATATATGTCCTATTTGGTCATTTCACATCATTCAAGGCTTCCTAGAACTGGAACCACCATGGTTATTGGTAGGAGACAGGTTGAGGTCAGTGAAGGAGGTAGGGGCATTATTGACATTTTGCCCACCCATGGTCACCCTCTGTTGCATCAGCTGTGAAAGCAATGCTTGATTCTCTTGATTTAGAAGCTGTGCTTTCTTCCTCAACTTCTCATTCTCTTGCATGATCATACAGTTCTCAACATACAGCTTTGAGTTCAACCTCTCCATTTTTGATTTTCAAACCTGAAATCAAACCAAAAATTATAGATTCAATGGATTAATCAATTAAACAAACAAAACCACAATCTTTTACATAATTTCAAGATTTTCACAAGTTCAAGAAAATAGGAAAAACAGAGCACAACAAAAATGGTGGATTACAGATACTCAAGAAACTAAATTTTGTAGTAATACTAATAAATCAATTGGTTAAATAAACAAAACCACATCAAATCTTTACATAATCTCAAGATTTTCACAGTTCAAGAAAATATGAAAAACAGAGCAAAAAAAAAATGGTAGATTACAGATTACTCAAGAACTAAATTTATGGAATAATAATAAATCAATCGGTTAAATAAACAAAACCCACATCAAATTTTTGAATATTTAAAAGGTCAGACGATGTTACACACCCAAAAAGTAAAAATAAAAAAAAACAAGAAAATAAGAAAAACAGAGCATGACAAAATTGTTAGATTATAAACAGACAAGAAACAAACTTTTTGTAAGAATATTCAAACAATCGATTAAATAAACAAAACCCACATTGATTCTTTGCAGAATTTTAAGATCAGACGATGATTTAGTGATTTACACACAAGATGTTTACAAAATCAAGAAAATTTGAAAGCAGAGCACTTCAAAAATGGTTGATTATGATGGGAAATCATATAAAGAATGGTATCTCCAAATACACACTCATCTATAATTAGCTTTTGTGCTGTGTATAAACTCTGCAAACAAACAAGAAAAGAATAAAACTTTATAAACAGTGTGTGTATGTTTTCAAAAAGATCACCTTAGGATTAACAAGCAAAACAAAGCCTGACTCGGTGTTTATCTTATGAATGCTAAACAAACAGAGGACCAGTGGTATGTATATATAGTTGGGAAACAGAGGAGTGGGGGGGGGGGGGGGGTAGGGGT
>NW_027504585.1:0-21844 GCF_021521415.1 Bidens hawaiensis
GGTTGCTTCCCCCCCCCCCTTCCCCCCTCTTTCCTCCCCCCCCCTTCCCCCCCCCCCCCTTTCCCCCCCCCCTTTCCCCTCCCTTCCCTTCCCCCCCCCCCCCTTCCCCTCCCTTCCCCCCCCCCCCCTTCCCCCCCCCCCCCCCCCCTCCTCCCCCCTCCCCCTATTCGATCGACTGGACTGATTCGATCGACTGGTTCGATCGAATGAGTCTGATTCGACTCCTTCAAGCTGGGCGACGGAGAAACCTACGGGTTTTTCAGATTTTCCAGATTTTTGACCCAAAATCGAAGTTTTTGACATGGAAATGCTCGGGATTGAAAGGGCTATCGATTCCTAGTGATTTTAAACACAAAAGCCTGCATTTTGACACCAAAACAAGAAGGTTTTTGACCCGAAAACTCTAGAAACGAAAATGGGTGTTTTTGCTCGATTTGAGGTCGAAAATGGTTATGAAAATGGATGATTTTCAAGAAGATCTTACCAAGAATAACAACAAACAGATTTGTGGACTCGGATTTGAAGTTTGAAGACTTACTCTCTCTAGTTTCTCTCTCTAGAATGAGAGTGTTTGGGTGGGAAGTGTTGGTTGAAATGAAAGAGATGGTGTAAGAATACTTGATTTTCCGCTTAAATACTCGGGTGACTCGGGTTCGGGTTTAGGCTACCGACGGGTCAAGACTAGTCGAGTTCATAAGTTTTTAAACAAACTAAAACTTTTTCAGCAAAACTTTTATAAAACCATTTTCCGAATAATTATTTGAAATCTTTTTAAATAAGAACATTTAATTTTTCGAAAGCATAAAAATTAATATTTTTCAGGCGTAAATGTCGTTTTATAAAATAAACATTTTAAATGATAAAAGCAGATTTTTTCCAATGATATGGGTTCCGAACTTATCGTCCAGAATCCCAAAGTCTATAGTTTCCGATGATTTCACGATCCTAGTTTACCAATCGAATTTCAGGGCGTTACAATCAGTCATAATGATTCTAAGAATGAAGTATTGAAAGGTGACTTAATCAATATGATCCCATGTTGAGATCTTTTCACAAAAGGAAAGAAAATGATTTTAAAGGAAATAAGACTGAAATTTGATCTATTATGAACCATTTGCTCTTAAACCTTGATCTTTAATGATAAAACAGTTTGAAATATAGTTTAAGTCAAAAAGAGTTGCATTTTACCTTGAATATGTTTGAATATGTACATTCGAGTAAGGTTTGATAAATTTCAACCTTTCGAGTAAACTTAGATGTTTTTGTTTGAATTTCACCCTTTTCGAGCATACTTGATGTTTCTTTGTACTTAAAAGAATTATTCATGTATTATCGAGTACACTTTGATAATTATTTACTTTTGAGTAAACTTGGTTGTATAGAAAGTTGGTTTTTGTCAAGCACACTTGATGATTATGTGATACCTGTTATGAATATGTTGTTTCCAGCAAGATTTAATGATTTTAAACTTTCTAGCAAACTTAGGTGTTTCGGTTGACTGTTTAACTCAATCGAGCAAGCTTGATGACTATCAATACTTAAGTGAATTATTCATGTGTTATCGAGTAGACTTTGAGACTTTACGCTTTCGAGTAAACTTGGATGTTTAGAAAGTTGTTATTATTTAGCATACTTGATGATTATGTGATACATGTGTAAATATGCTTTACATATCTATTTCGAGTAAACTTAGGTGTTTTAGTTGAAATATGCATTTGTCTAGCATAGTTTATAATTTGAATTTTACTTTCTAAAATTACATGTGTTTTCGGGCAAACTCTGTTTACCTAGCAAACTTCATGCTTTGAGCACACTTGTCAATTAGTAAAACATTCCAAGTGTTCTCCCAGCATACTTGTTAATTTCAGAAAATCTCAAGCAAACTTTACTTTTTGGGCACACTTTATGTTTAGAGCGTACTTGTGTTTCAAAGGATAAACAAGTCTTCTCTAGCACACTTTGTACTCTTAAAGGTCTTTTCGAGCGTACTTTGCCTTTAGAGTATACATGAATGAATATGTGTTACCTTTTTCCTTTTTCTAAGTATTTTCGGGTAAGGTTTGTGAATTTCAAATATTCGAGAAAGGTTAACAATTAGAAATATTTAATTATTTTTGGATTCTTTATTGATTCCGAGCAAGGTTGCCTATTTGATAGATTATACTTGATTATTTGTCTTGTGATTTATTTATCAAGCAATCTTGTATATTTGAGTAAGCTTTCTTCACTTAGTTTTATTTTTAATTACTTTATAATATTTGAACGAATTCTAGGACGAGCAAATTTTTGAAATAAACATAATCTAGCAAGCTTTATGAACAAACTTTTCCTAGCAAGGTTTTAGATATGTGCTTTATCGAGCAAGGTTTTAAAAGAGAAAGATATTTTGACTGAGATAGTTTGATAGTATTCTCACACTAAAAGATAAAATTCTTTTAAAACCCACTTTCAAATACAAATAATATACTATATAAGGGGGAGTTAGAAAATTTTTTCATTTCACTTTTTCTCCTTCCTTTCACTATTGCAATATTGCCAGTTCGCTCTTTCTAGAATTTAAATTGTTTCTTCAATAATCCTAACCTAAATTAATCAGCCCACTAATTCCGACTCGGTAGGCTTCAATTGATAGTTTTCCGACACTGCTCATACGGAATTAGAGCTTTAATTTCATCTCACTAATGTTTCTATTTTCTGTGAAGGTTTACAATTTTTCGAAAAACAGGTTCATAAAGACATTCTTTTATTTCTTCTTCAAATTATAACCTAAAACATGTTAAACTTGTGAACTTTATGACTAATATTTACTTTGAATGTGTTTTGGCATGTGTTTGAACAGATTTGGCGACATATCCTTTCGAAAAGAAACACAACATGTGTGCTCTGCTACAAGTAACTCCTGATAATCAACCGGTTAAACTGATGATTAGATTGCTTCAAAGGTCAAATCTCATATTTTCATTGATAGAGTGCCCGATCATATATCGAGATCATCATATTGATTTCTGGCATTCAGCACAAGTGATTGAACATGCAGGTGGTAGGCGGATAGAGGCTACAGTGGCACACCATGAAATTGTTATCACCGAACAGCTGATACGGGCTAGTCTTCAATTGAATGAAGTTGTGGAAGCACCAATTCATTTTTCTACTGATTGCTTATTGAGAATATTCCAAGAAACTATGGGATATCAAGGGACTTCCATGAGGGACAATTTAAAAAAGGAATGTTCCCGAATCTTTATCGGTTCCTAATACACCACATCGTATAGGGGTATGCACCCAGGAAAGGGTCATGGACTTTGATGAGTAGAGATCTTACCAATGCCACAACGGCTGTTGTCTACAGACAACCATTTAACTTTTCACGTATGATATTTGAGGGCTTGGTATCTAACTTGAGGAAGAACGATAAAGACAAATTCTTGGTTTATCCAAGATTCCTGAAAATCATATTCAATCTGGTGTTTTCTTCGTTTATCCAAGATTCCTGCAAATCATATTCAATCTGGTGTTACCTGATTTGCCAACCCTGGGCATTACTAATACATTACAAGATCCAAATGTCTATAAGAGAATAGCGAAGTTGTCTGCAACAAGCAACTTTAACCCGGATGTCGAATTTTGGTTGCTGGATAATGATTTGGAGATAATGGCTGTTCCAGAATCACCACGGGTGAGTTCTGAGGAGGAAGATAGTGATGATAATGGCTGTTCCAGAATTACAACCCTTAGGATCCAACAAAATTAAATCCAGTGATGAAGTTTTGATGGTGGATGAGAATGCTGAAGATGCTGCCAAAAGGCATGACATTGTTGTGGATGAGATGATGCAGAGAGAGAGGATCACTAGATCCTTAACTAATGAAGAAATTGAACAACCGAAAATCTTGTTGGAAGAGGCTGAGTTGAAGAAGAATTTAATTGCAGAGGGGGAGGTTGATCAAGAGGTTGACAACACTCTTGCCATGATCATCTACAATTTTAAGCAAGATGGAACCACAACACTAAAGAAAGCCACTGTTGAGCCCGAAGTGAAAGATGATGAAAGGAAGATAGTTCAAGAGAATATGTTGCTTAAACCGTGTTGCAAATCTTGAGTAAAAAGTGGCAACAAATGGCTATGGATGATCCAAACAAAGATAAAGAAGAATGGGATCGCGGTTATGAAGTTATGTATGGAAAGAAGTATGTGAGGAAAAGTAAGAAGGCATACAAGACTGAAAAGACTGAATATGTTGTGGAAAGTCCAAAGGAGATGGAAAGTCCTGTTGAGGTTGCTTATATACAATCCATTACGTCTGCTGATGTACATGCTTAGCTTGAAGTAAATGAATCAAGAATAGAGGCACTAGAAGATCTCTCTGACAATGATCATGATGACACTGTTGATTCCCCCAATGTCGAGATGACTTATGATCATAGGAAGAATATACAAAATATGTTGAATGATGCTAAAATGAAAAATCCAATTATTCTGAGTCTTATTAATCATGGCTATAAGTTTGACACCCTGGCTCCAATGACTGATGAGGAGTTGCATGAGTTAATTGATGGTGAGATGGAAGATATAAAAAAAGAATGCGGAAGAAAAACAAAGAATCTCAAAAATTTAGAGCTTACTTAAGATTGCATGGCTTTTCTAAAAAACAATTAAGCCATATGAAATTTGATGAACTTGAAAGTGCTTACATTGTAATTGTTGAAGCTGTGAAAAAGTATGAGTTGGAGAGAATGAAGAAGGAAACTAATTAGAAAGAAAATCTTGAAAGATTATTCAATAAATATGGTAGGAAATGTAGGTATTTAATTGATCATGGCATATCTATTGAAGTAGTTGACAGTCTGACCAAACAACAAGTTGAAACATACTTTAAGAGGATGTCAAGGAAAGATGATTTGAAATAGCCACAAAGAGACCAAGAATTGTTACTATGGCGGAGAAGGAGAAGATGCAGTGGGAAGATGAACAAATTACTATGTTTGACAGATTGATGGAGGCCAGAGGCAAAAGTGAAAAGATTAGAAGTATGAGAAGGGAGGAAAAGCTGGCTATGTATGAATCTGAGAGAGCTGCATTCAATAAAGAAAAATCAAAGGCCAAGACTTCTCAGATTCCTACTCATGTGACTGTGAAGGAGGAACCAAAAGAAAATGTTGAGCCATGGGAAGATGAAAACAAGATCAAGACCCTCAAAGGCTTGATGCTTAGTAACGGAATGGCTGAAGGAGTATTTGACAAACTTGGTAAAAGTCAACTAAAAGACTTAAACTATACTGAAAAGGTTGAGTGGGAGAAGCTTGAGGCTGAACAAAGGAAGTTGCGGGAATTCCAGTGTGGACCTAGGTGTGAAACCAATTACATGTCAAAGATCTTTACCTAGGTTCCAACTGATGAGGAGGTAATGGGAATGATAACAACATTGGCAAGGGAAGGAAAAAACTATTTGTAACTGATTTTGCTGCCAAAAGGAGAAAATCATTGAGTTATTTGAGAAAGTTGGGCATGTGAGAGTCCCTATTCCCAAGAAGAAGCATACTTCTAGGATCTCAGCTATAAGCTTCCCAATCTCAACCACTAGAGCCTCTCAACAAAGATGTGTATTTGGATAAGTGTATGCAACTTCATAGGTGTTTTGGTACAGCTGAGGGTGTTCCAATCTAGGGGGAGATTGTTGGGGTAAGGAAAGACCAAAGGAAGATTGGAATCTTCTCAACCTCTCTAAAAATGGCTACGTATGGATAGCGAGCACACTTAGGCCTCCCAACAAGCTTTTACTTAATCTAGCAAGGTATAGTGCTTTCCCAACAAGGTTATCTTCTAGAATTCCTCTTAAGTGTTAAACCGAGCAAGGTTCACTTAGTCTAGCAAGGTTGTTCTTCAAGTCAAGCAAGGTTTGTTTCCTAGCAAACCCTTAACTAAACCAAGCTGAAACCAAGTCGTTTGGAAGATCTAGAAAGGTTTATTCTTAATAAACAGTGGTCCCAGCAAGCTTGAAGGAAGTTGATAAAGAATTTACTTAAGGACTTTTGCCGAGCAAGGTTCAACTCAGAGCAAGCTACAGTATTACCAGCACACTTTGGTTTGTTCAAATAAGCTATGTTAACAAAAGGTTGAAGGGATATCCGAAGAAAGTTTGCTCGTAGGACTATATCGAGCAAAGTTTGATATGGTCAAGAGGATTGAAGTCTGCAAGATGGATATTTTCTAGGGAAAATATCCTAAATAAAGTTTTCCCGGAGAACTGTTCCCCAACAGTTTATGGTTACCAGGCCTGCTCGACAAAGACAAATGCTGCAAAGCTTGCTTGAAGACCTGTTAGCACTTAGAATCTTTTGTAATATGTTTTCAATAATTTTCAATCATTAGGGTTTCTAGAAGGGAATGTTAGATGTCAGGTAGGGCCTATAAAAGGAATAATATAGTGCACGCCTGACAAGTAGGGCCTATAAAAGGAATAATATAGTGCACGCCTGACAAGGGAATGTCAGATGTCAGGTAGGGCCTATAATCATTAGGGTTTCTAGATACGGCTGCCTCAATCCTGTACGGAAAGCTGCCATAAATCCAAACATTCCAGCTAGAAACCCGAATTGATTTTCATTGTATCTTTCGTAATATATATGAAATTCTTTTGAGTTACTCTGTGTGTTTGTTACATTTCAGTACGTTAAGTAACATTTAGAGTATTATCGATTCCGCATTCAATATTCTATTGTTCTTTACTAAGTCTTTAACCTTCTTGTCGACACTTATGTGTGGGTTATGACAATGAGTGAGTGATCTATTGAGTGATATATACGGGACAGACACTCGTAACCCAATTCAACTCCGAAAGTTATAGGCAATCAAAAAGGTCTAAAACCTTCAACTTAAACGACAATGAACTCGATCAGGTCGATGAGGATGTTTTGTAGATGCCTCGGTAGGAGTGTAGAAGAAGCAAGGGGAAGGAGAAATAGGCGGGGTATCGACGACGAAGGGTGCGAGTGCGAATGTTGACATGACACCTCATTTCGAGGAAATGAATCGTCGACTCCAAGATATACGCGACCTAGACAATCAGCATCTTCAAGCCAATAATGAGGTCGCGAGCTCCTTAAAGAGGGGCAAATGAACATAGATCTTGATATTTTAAGGAAAGAGCTCTCAGACAACGACCCGAAAGTCAAGCGTATAGGAGAAAAGAGAAGAAATGACATTTTTATAAAAATACAACCTTAATTTTATTTGTTTTTTGTAGTATTTTTTTTAAATTTGGAGAAACCTTCTTTGTCGTTATATATTTTTTAATATTTGTTGAAAGTGGTTATAAATGGAGGAAGGAGAAAAAGTAATGATAACAATATGTATAAAAAAATATTATTTAATTAAACGTGTGAGAGAAATGTAGTGGTTTTTAGTGCAATAATAATAAATAAAATTTTAATGTTTTGAAATTAGGTCCAGTTTGTTTGATTGGTTAATCAAGTGAAGATAAAACATAGTTATGGGGTAGTTTTTGCACAAGGTTGATAGTTTTAACAATGTGTTTAACGAATAAAAGAAATCGCTTAACGAGATAACGTAAATAAAACATACTAGGATAAAATGATTAATACTCATCATTTTATTAAATAACGGAGATAACAATAATAATATTAGTAGCAAGAACAATAAAATAAAATAAAATAAAATTAAACGGTTCGGATTTGCGTGTCCAAAAATTGACAAATGTTAGGGGCTGTTTGTTTACATCTGAATGGAACCATTCAGATGTAAACACTGATTCATTCAGCCTTTAGACTATTTGGTTTCAAACAGAAAAACATCTTAATGGTTAAAATTAGGTCAGAATCATTCAGACTTATTGTTGATGTTGAATGGGACAGAGTCTCATTCAGATCTGACTCATTTAGATCTGAATGAACCAAACAACCCCCAAGACAAAAGAAATACAAATAATGGTGTCGGTTTACGTGTGGTCGAAGACTCACTAAAAAATAAACCGATTACAACTAATTAGATATCGGTAAGCGGGTGTCGAACACAGAGAGTTGGTTTGTGATTTAACTATAATAAACTAAAATGCAGAAAATAAATTCAATTATTTTGTTGGTTGATTTGATTAACAAAAAGAACTGAAAACAATTTAACGAGTTTAACTAGATTAATAAAAAGAATGCTCTCACCCGATTTCAGGTTTCCAAGGTTGATAATGTTAACATTAACTTTTGGGATGAACTATATAAACATAGTTCGTGAAATTGCGTTTGATTGTGATAAAAGAGGACTAAGTACTTGGATTGTAAAAACGCAAGGTTGTCACTCGATAATCAGTTTTATATAGTTAACACTAATCCCCTTCAAATAAATCCCGATTGCCTATGGCACCGAGAACTGATAGACAAGAACACGAATACTATACTAACAATTACTAATCAAACTCACAATCACCATAGTAATTCAATCAAAAGATCAAACTACTATCCCACAAATAACATAAACGATTCACAAATATTCAATTGAATACCTTAAAATTCGGGAGAGAACACCACGAAAATTAACCACACATGATTTAAATCATCATCACATCAATTGAAGTATGAAATTATATAAAACTCAAGTCATCAATGATTACAATCACCAAAAAATTGTTCTTGCACTCCAAAATTCGTCCTTAAGATGTTCTTGAATGAAAGATAGATGAAAAGGCCTTCAAAAACTGATTAAAAACAAAAAACATTCGTCGGTTACAATTACCGGACCGTGGCTCACAGTCGAGACCGTAGGTCACGGTCCCCTCCATGGTGATGACAGAACCCACGTTACGGTGGGTTCTGTCAAAATAGATCAGTTGGACCGTGGCCCACGGTATGGACCATGGGCCACGGTGGTACTCAGCCACCAGCTCTGTTTTACTCATATTTTAACCTTCTCGAGTCGCCAGTTCCTTTGGTTTCTTCGTTATGCACCATAATAACTCCGGAACATCCTCTTAACCTGCAAATAACCACAAAACAGTAGTTAGCCAATTTCCATGAAATTAACACTTAATGCATTGACTTTTATATCGATTAAGCACACTTACGGGTCATACTCCGATGCACCCGTCACATCCCCATACTTAACCGTTGCTTGCCCCCAAGCAACACCTCAACAAAATTTTTGTCATTTTCAACTTATAACCACCAATATTACCAACAATTCCGGTTCAGTCTAGGTCCGAAGTCATACCCTATTCCCTCATTTCTATTGGTTCGCACTAGTATACTTGATATTCTATTTAAACTATATAATTCTAACCAAACCTAACATGCTTTCGGTTTTTACCCATACATAACACACATTACACATATAGCTGATTCTCCTCGCATACGCTTGTACAATCATCAAATCTCCACCCACATAAATGCTTTGACACAAATGCAAATCAAGATGGCTTAAAACGGGTTGTAACAGGGCTAAGTGTAAGGGTATGTGTTAGTGCACGGTTTTGCGTTTTGAATCTTTGTAATTATCTTTAACGTATTTGTCATTTTTGTTTCATATAATAAACAAATATTTATCTGTTTAACTCGTTATATGTAATGTCTAGTTCGCTAAGGTTAACTAAGACTTAAGTTTATTCCCTCCTGATTCGTTAGGGGATGTTAATGAATCAGGGGGTGTTTCTTTAAGTTACGTATGTAAAGAAGTAGTGTCTAGTTTGCTAGGGAATGTTAGCGAACTAGACCTATCTTCTATTTATAGTGAACTCTGTTCACAAGTAATTTAAGTTTTGAGAGATAATTAACGATACGCTGTCCAAACACTCTCTCGATCTTCATCCTTAATATTATTCATACATATACAAGTACTAATATACTGATAATATATATACATATATAACACTTAATCAAATGTAATTATGAGCTAGATCCATATTAAGAATTAATCGAACATACATAGATCCGAGATTTGTTATAGTTATAGGATTGATTTCCGGGTTCCAACAAGTGGTATCAGAGCTTTCGGGGCTCAATTGCACTTGATTTGGTGGTTTATTTAGTGTATTGGACGTTTATTTAGTATTTGATTTTAATAGTGTTCTGTTTGGGTGAATTTAGATCAATTTGAGGTGAATTGATTGAATTATGGTAGGTTTGGACTAGATTTGAGTTGGTTAAGGTATAGAAAAGGTATTGTGAATTGGAATTGATGTTTGGTCTTGTTTTGGATTGATTCGGTACTGATTTCGGTGTTAATCGAAACATGGTTTGTGTTTTGGTATAATTGAACTAGTAATTGGGGTTAATTGGTTACGAGTTTAGATGTTTTGGATTCACGATCGATTTACGAGTCGTTTGGTATATTATTTATGCGTTTTGGTTAAGATTTGAGGTTGTATTACGAATTTGAGTATTCTGGGTTTCTGGATTTCGTGTTCTTCATTTCCAGAAAATCTGGAAATCTTCTTTGAAGATTTGAAGATGAACATGATTCGTTATCATATTTATGTTGATTCGTTATCTTTTCCACTTTGATTCGTTATCTAAGTTAGTTGATTCGTTATAAACTCCAAGTAATTCTATAACTAGTTCGCTTCAATATTTGATTCGTGTTACCTAATTCGTGATTTGGTTAACAGATTCGTGTGACACGCGTCTACCTTTGGATTTGTGTCATAACAACCTTTGCCATGTGGCATTAGGTGTCAGAGTTTGTTACAAACCGTTGTAACAAACTGATTCGCTATAGTTAATTCGTTATCAACTGTAGCTGGTTCGTTATCTATTTCGCTAAGTCTGTCTTAGCGATTCGTTACTGGAAACTTTCTAATTCGTCAATATTCTTCTTATCAATTCGCTAGCTAATTCGTTAGTCAATTCGTTAATCTGACTTATTGTTAAATCTGCTTCGTTGACTTTTTGATTCGTTGTATTGATTCGTTAAAATCAATCTTGATTCGCTATCTGATCAATCTTAGCTTCGTTAAGATTTGATTCGCTAATTTACTGTTCACAGTTCGCTACAACTGTTTATAGGTCGTTACGTTCACTGTTCACCTTATTCGTTAACCTTATTCGTTAATTGATTCGTTACACCTTTGAATTTTTGAAACTTGTCAAAAATGGCCGGTATGTATGCATTAGCTTCTCAAAACATGTTGATGCAACAAATGTTGCAACTTGATACCATGATAGGTTCACATTCGAAATGTCCAAGATTGATGAAGTTCAGTGAGTTTGCCAAATGGGAACCTAGGTTTCGTGCTAATCTAGGATCAGTTCATCCTGACTGCTCATATTGTTTAGATGAAGTTTATATTGCTCCTATGATTGGAGATGAGACTATTGGATTAAGACCTAAAGCTATATCTCAATATTCACAAGAAGAGAAGAAAGCATTAGAGATAGAAACAAAACCTATTCTACTCTAACCATGGCTTTACCTGAAAATATATTTCACCAAGTGGGTAGTATTAAAATATGTGCCTCTCTGTTTCAACATATCCGAATGAGAAGTATGGGAAACACTGCTGAAAGCAAAAAGGTGATGCTTATGTTTCAATTCAGAAACTTTAATTTACTCAAAGGTGAAACGGTTGAAGAGATGACAACGAGATTCAATCACTTGATTGTAGAAATGGATAAAATGAAGTTGGAAATTTCTGAGATTGACAAGATTGATACTATTAAGAGTGCATTACCAAGTTCGTACTCCACTTTTCTAATGGTATTAAAAGAAAACAATTATTTTAATGAAGACTTGACTGCAAGTGAATTTTTACAAAATATTGAAGCTCGTGAGTATGATCTCAAGTGTCAAAAATCATCAAAGGAAAGTCAAGATCCTACTTTCTATGGTGGTTGCATGCCTCTAAGTTCAACAATTTCATCGATCACTGCTTTTCTGACACAGAACGCAAGAGAAAATGAAACAACAGTTTATAGTGATCCTAGAGCATGTTTTTATACTGATGGTAACTCTGGATCACCAAATGTTTCTGCTGGTTCAGGAAGTTCGTCTTCGACAAATCAATACTCATCACCTCCAAACGTCAACATGAAAGAAGCTGAACAAAACTTTGCCTTTCTATCAGCTTTCATGGCGTCTTATGAAAATCTGGTTAGTAGCAAAATTGCCACTAGTGATTTGACTGATGAAGACTATGATCAGATTGATCCAGATGACTTAGAAATCATGGATTTAAAGTAGAACATGGCAATGATTGTTCGTAAAGTGAAAAGATTCATGCAAAGAACTGGAAAAGATCTTCCTTCCCTGAACAAGAAGTTGGGATTTGACAAGTTGAAGGTGAAATGTTATAATTGTCAAGAATTCGGACATTTTGCAAAAGAGTGTGACAAACCGAAAAAGGAGTATACTGGTTCTCGTGGTAAAAATTCAAACTCTTCAACACCACGAGGTAATGATGCTGAGAAGAAACCATCAAGTTCTGGGTCACAAGCAATGTTAGCTGATGGAAATGATTGGTCACAACGACTATTGTGTAATGATAATCAAGCTAATTTGCCTTTGCTCGAGATTACTCAAGATTTCCGTGATGCTAGTGGAAGTGAGGTGTCTTCAGATAATGATTCTGGATCGGAGTCTGATGATTCTTGTGACAAGCCTACAACTGTTTTTGCTTGCATGTCTAAGATAAATGAGGTTAGTCATTCTATTTCTGCTACATCATATGTTAAAGTAAATTATGCTGAATGTGAATCTAACAAACCTAAGTTAGAATCTTTAAAGAATCACAATGGCAATCTAGTGAGAGAAATTTCTTCTCTAAAGAATACTTATCGACAATCTGTCGAATCTCAAATGAGATCTCGTGAAAAGATTGAATCATTGTCGATAAGTAACCATGATCTCAAAGCTGAGTTATCTGTAAAAATGATAATTAATGATCAAAAGTTTCAAGAAATTTTGAAACATCGTTCAAAGATAACCGAGCTTGAGAATGAGGTTCTTGAGTTAAAGAATAAATTGGGTAAATTTTGAAATTCCTCTTTTCTGTTGAATGAAATTATTGAAGTTTCTGGAAAACAAAAGTATTTAAAGAAAGGTATCGGTTTTGTTGAAATACAACCACCATTTCACAATGATTATAAAATTAATCTTTTTCCTCCAACTGAGGAAGATGTTATTCTTAAAGAACCTGTGATTTCAGAAAAATCAAAACCTGTTTCTACTAAAGGTCTTAAACCCTAATCTTCAACTCAGAAACCTCATGTTCAAAGCAACAAAGTTTTTATTGAAAATGTTGACAAAGTTATCATTGAGGATGTGTTTGAACCTGAAATTATACACAAGAACATTCCAAGTTCTAATCACATACTGTGTGAACCTCAAGAATTTGAGGAGGCTGTGTATGGTTCGCACACAACTAAGACGAAACAAGATGTTCATGCTAAACCAGTGAAGACTAAGAAACCAGAAAAACCCAAAATTTCTGATGAGGATTTGTTGCGTTTCATAAATCCTAATGCATCTAATCCGTCATATGCTCATGTTTTTAAGTTAAAGGGGATGGACATGATGTTCACTGAGAAAGACATTCCAATAAGTATCATTAAACCTGAACTGATTGAGTGTGTGTTTCACAATGAAACTTCCAAGATTCATGACCTTGAACGTTTGTATGCTCAAGCGAAAACATCAGCTCCATCTGACCCATTGACTAAAGCAAAGCAGGTTTTAAAACAAGCTAAGAAAATTAACTTTGTTAAGTCAACTGGGCGACAGATACGTTGAAAAGTTTTTCGAACTGTTCTAATTTTTATTTCTACTTGAAAAAGAAATCTGAATTATCTGATGAGTTTGCTAAGAGCATGACCAACAATGTGAGTAATCATCAAACTTCTGCGTCTTTTGTTCCAAATAATTCTCAACATCATCGTGTAAACATGCGAAGTTATTTTCTTTGCGGTCAACAAGGTCATGTAGTGAGGAATTGTAGTCAGAAGAGCTATCAGAATCTTCATCCTTTTATCAAGGACCATTCTAAGCCGGTTCCTTTGGTAAAGGAGATTCTGAAACGACCTGTGTCGTATGCTGATGATACTCATATTATGTTCTCGAATGTACATCCTCGAAAAGTTGTTCATGTGAATGAAACTCATGGTTCCGTTAAACATAAGTTTATTCCAACTGAACCATTATGCAAAAATGTTAATTAAAATGTGGTTCAAGCTGCGTAACTAAGACGAAAGTCTAAGAAACCTATAACTTATTCTCAAGTTGCTGAATAACAATTGAATGCAACTAAAGTTAACTTTTCTCAAGGAAACCAAAAGGTGCCCAAGACAGAGGCCTGGGCTGCCTTTTTGAACTACTCATTTTCGTTTATGTGTAGGGTACATCCAAGACCATTTTTGGTGAGAACTGGATCATGGATAGTGGATGTTCTCATCATATTACTGGGAATCTCAACCTCTTAACAAATGTGAGAAATATTCAAGGGGGTTATGTGGCGTTTGCGGGGAATTCTGGGGGTATGATTACACAAGAAGGTGATGTTTCAAATGGGAAGATTACTTTTGTGATAAAGTGGATCATAATTTATTGAGTGTGTCGCAAATCTGTGATAAACAGTGCACTACAGTATTTACAGATAAAGAGTGTCTGATTTTGAAACCGGGTTATGTGATTCCCGAGGACATGGTTGTTATGTGATCACCGCGATCAAATGATATTTATGTCTTGAATATTCTAAAGTATCTACATCAATCGAAATGTGTTTTGTCTCGGAAGTGACCGAGAAAGACTCAGTTCTTTGGCATTTAAGAATGGGTCACATACATGTTCGAAAGATGACCACTTAATGGCAAACGATTTGGTAGAGGGTGTGTCGTTAAAGAATTTTAAATTATCCGATCACTGTGTTGCTTGCAAGAAGGGCAAACAGAAGAAGAAATCGCATCCCTCTAAGTTATTAAATTCCATTGATACTCCGCTTGAACGACTTCATATGGATTTATTTGGTCCAGTGAATCGTGCGAGTATTTCTGGAGACTAGTATTGCCTAGTAGTTACAGATGATTATTCACGATATTCATGGGTCTTGTTTATGAGTTCAAAAGATCAAACACCGGGTCTTGTTCAAAATCTAATCACTAAGATCGAATCATTATACAAACTGAAAGTGAGGAGAATTCGAAGTGATAATGGTACTGAATTTAAAAATACTGTATTGGATTTCTTTTGTATCCAAAAAGGAATTTTTCGAGAATACAGTGCCCCATATGTACCACAACAGAACGGTGTAGCTGAAAGAAAGAATAGAACGTTGATTGAAGCTGCTAGAACGATGCTTGCTGATTTAAAGCTTCCTGTCCAGTTTTGGAATGAGGCCGTGATACTGCTTGTTATACACTCAATCGAGTTAACTGTTAAAAGACTCAAGAAGACCAGTTATGAATTATTGAATAATCATAAACCTAATTTAAAGTACTTGGAGCCATTTGGGTGTCCTTGTACTATGTTGAAAAAGGATGTGGGAAAGTTTGATGAAAAGGCCATTGAGGATTATTTCTTGGGGTATGCGTCACCTAAGAAAAGAGTGTTTAACTTTACGTCCGGTTGTGTTGAAGAATGGTACTATGTGGATTGTCAAAAGTACACTACTCCTTCTCAAGGAAAAGCTCCCGACTGGATGTTTGATTACGATGGTTTATTTAATTCGTTTACTCCAACAACTGATCATCCAGATGAAGATTTAGTTCGTGCTTATTTTGAAGAACATTTGGAAATTCCAAGGTTTGCAAGTTCAAATGATGTTGAAGCACCAATTGTTGCTCCAACTGAAGAACCTGACAATGAGTCTCCTATTCATTATGATAATGCTTCTACTTCATCTGATGAGAATGCTGTTGTAGATCAAGTTATTGAACTTGATAGTGATGTTTCATCTCCTGAATTGGGTGAACATTACACTAATTTATTTGAAAATGTTGCTGTTCTAAGAATCCTACTCTCAGGATTTATAATTTCCATCCACAAGAAAACATTATTGGAGAACTTGATGTGGGATTTCAAACAGAACATCAAGTTGCTTCTTCAAGTAAACATAATGTCTTATGTGCTTATGCTGACTTACACTCGTCTGGGATGTAAATCTTGCTAAATTCACTTGTTTTCTATCTCAAGTAGAGCCAACGACTCCTCGTGTGGCACTTCAAGATCTATCTTGGGTAGAAGCCATGCAAGAAGAATTACAACAATTTGCACTTTATGTGTTTGGGATCTTGTTGATAAACCTACTAGAGTCAAGAAAGCAATTCCGACTAAGTGGGTATATAAATATAAGAAAGACGACTATGGGGTAATTGTGAGAAACAAAGCACGATTTGTTGTGCAGGGTTTTCATCAGCAAGAGGGTATTGACTAAACTGAAGTATATGCTCCAGTTACAAGATTAGAGTCGATGCGAATCTTTCTGGCATATGCTGCTTACAAGAATATTAAAGTTTATCAAATGGATGTCAAAAGTGTTTTTCTCAATGGTGAACTTAATGAAGAAGTGTTTGTTTTACAGCCTCCAGGTTTTGAAGATCCTGATTATCCTGACTGTGTTTACCGATTAAACAAGGCATTATATGGTCTACATCATGCCCCGAGAGCTTGGTATGGCACGCTCGCCGACCATCTGACGGATAATGGTTTTAAACGTGGAACTGTCGACTACACTTTGTTTTATAAAAATATTGGTGTTGATCTTCTGCTCGTTCAGATTTATGTTGAAGACATAATCTTTGGGTCTACAAACGACACGTTGTGTAAGGAGTTCGAGAAATCTATGCAAACTAAGTTCGAGATGAGTTCGATGGGTGAGATGAATTTCTTTTTAGGGTTGCAGGTTCATCAGTCTGCGAAGGGAATCTTCATTCATCAGACGAAATATGTGAATGACGTCTTGAGCCGATTCAAGATTACTGCCGGAAAAATCCCTTCTACTCCTCTTCCCGTGGGTCACAATTTATCACCTGATGAATTGGAGGATACCGTTGATCCGAACCTCTATCATGCTATGATTGGTTCTTTAATGTATCTAATGTATCTAACTGTTTCTCGACCAGACATAATGTTTGTTGTTTGTTTATGTGCTAGGTACCAAGCAAGTCCCCGAGTGACTCACCTTGCAGCGGTCAAGCTTATTTTTCAATATCTGAGGGGAAATCCTGACATCGGGTTATGGTACCCCAAATATGATACTTTCGATCTTACCGCTTACTCAGACTCAGACTATGGAGGATGCAAGATCAATTTCAAGTCTACTACAGCGGGATGTCAATTCTTAGGAAGCCGGCTTGTTTCCTGGAAGTGTAAGAAGCAGACAACGGTCCCCACTTCAAACGCCGAAGCTGAGTGTGTTGCAGCCTCGAGTTGCTGTTCCCAGGTTTTGTGGATACAACAACATCTTCGCGACTACGGCTTGAAGTTTCTTATTACTCCCATCTTGATTGATAATTCTGCTGCTATTAGTATCACCAAAAATCCCGTACAACACTCTAAAACGAAACATATCGAAATTCGATATCATTTTATACGGGATGTTATGAAAAGAAATTAATTGACCTTGAGAAAGTACGTACTGATTTTCAGAAAGCCGATCTCTTTACCAAAGCCTTTGTTAAAACACGTTTTAACTTTCTGCTTGGTTTAAATGGATTGAAGACCCTTGCTGAGATCCTAACATTAGAATAATTATATTTTATTTTAGTCTGTTTTAGTTTCAATTTATTTTGTTTTTCGGTTTTAGGGGGTGAATCTTAGAAAATACAAAAATATTGTGCTTTTAGTTTGTATAGATAAAACCCAAAAACATTAGAAAACTTTGAAAAATCAAAAATATTGTGTTCTTTCTTGTTTTATTTTAATATTTGAAAAACCAAAAACATTTTAAAATTAGAAAATACCAAAAAGACTGTGATTTCTGTTTGTATAGAAAATTTTGAAAAAGTCAAAAAGAATGTGAATTTCTCGTTTTGTAAAGAAAAATCCGAAAAGACAAAAGATTGTGTTTTAATGTTTGTAAAGAGAAAATCCAAAAAGATTTTTGCTTATGTTCGCTGAAAATTATGTCATTTGCTTCTATTTTTGAAGGACATATACTTATATATGTTTGGTCCTGATAATTTATTGTAAATATTCGGGTTAGCCATTCACCTGACAAATGAAAAGTACTTGGGGCGTTCGTTAAGTATTCTACTTTATTTTTAGCTGAGAATTATGTAAGTTGTTTAAGTTTGTGGAGCATGCTTGCATGTTTTGGTCCTGTTATCTACATGTAGTTGGACATGATAGCCATTAATTTATGAACTTAAATTAACTGGGGCAATTAAATTCATTTTGTTTTATACTCCTCAAAATTTTGAGTTTTTGAAGCAAAAAAGAGAAAATGATAGTACATTGATTATTTGACCCAAAATTCAGAAAGAAATAAGCTTAAAAGACTGTGTGCTTAATCATTGGTGCATTGATAGGTCTTAAACAAGCTGTTAGAGTAAAATAAGTGATATAAACCTAAAGAAAAGCCAAACTGAAAGAGGTGTTAGTCTCTAGCAAAAGTCTCGGTGAAGATGGCAAAAATGTAAATAACCGGTCATACTCAAGCCTTATAGTTGTTGATCATCCAAAAATATAACAAAGCAAATAACAAGCGTTAGAATTCTGGACACTGTGAGTCTTTATGCGGCTTAACCATCTGGGTATTCATAAGCATGAATATTTCACTCGCTTTTAGAGCAAACCCAAAGTCATTAAACTTGATCACTACTGTACTCCGTACAATCCAAATTACTGACTTGATCAAAATCCGCTGTTGGTCATACAATTGTTCCTCCCTTGCGTATGTCTCAATACCAATAAGAAACAAACCCTAGGGGATACAATGTATGTAAGCCGACAGATGGACTCGTGCATATTCACTCACGGTAAAGGAAACTTGATGCATTGCTCAAAATTTCTCAATTGGTATTCAAATATTTTGATCAACATTATAATGGTTTAAGTCAAGTTGGGGTGATTTGGCAAAAATCAAATTAAGCTTGAACCAAGATTAGGGGCTGATACTTTCTGATATTCTGTGCGCTAATTGAACCATAAATCATATCACAAAATGCTCGAAGGTTTGTTATAAGATTTAAGTGGACAACAATATCAATGACCGACTTAACGCCAGTCATAATATCGCTGAAATATAAAACTGTAATGGAAGGGCATTCTAGCCAATATGATTCTCTGCTCAAACTCAACAAAAACACAAAAATTGTACTGCTTTTGAAAAACATAGAAAAACACAAAAAGATTGTCTATTTTATATTTCGGATATTTATGTTAATACATTCTTTCATTTTTATAAAATACCAAAAATATTTTCGTCTTTTTACTTTACATATTATTTAATATTTTCTTTAAGTTATGTTTCGAAAAAGTGAAACAAATTTAAGGTATTTGATTATCAGGATAAAGGTCCTCGGTAAATTCTTTTTGAATATTATTTAATCAATTCTTTAATTATTTCATTTAATTTGTTTAGTTAAACTTAAATAAAAATTAATTCGTTAAGTATGGATAACGAACTAGGTGGTTCTCTTGCGAACTACTTTCTAGTTCACTCACCTAATTCGCTTTTGCACTCTGTAACGAACCACTCTTACTTCGTTATACATATTTAACGAATCAAGACACGATACATGTCTTGTTCGCTATTCTGATATAACGAATTGGGATAACGAATTGCCTGATTCGTTATTTAAGAATTTAAACAAATCTCTTGATTCGTACATAAGGTACATTGGGTATAGTGTAAGGCTATATAAGAAAGGATACACGAACCGTCCTTTCACTATTCACCATCTTCCTTACACCTAAAGTCACCCTTTTCAAATTTTTCTCTGAATTTTCGATCTTCGAATTTCGAAATTTCGAGCATTCCAGTGTGTTGCTAAGGTATAGATAAGAACATCTTTGTGTGTTACGTCAAAAATACTACTGTTTTGATAGTCTAATTATGTGATTTTGTCCTAAGGGTTTTCAGGCCTTGATAAACCCTGATCAATGGACATTATACTGTGTTATTTTAGTTCATTTTGATTGTATTGTGACCGGATTGTGATTCCGAGACCATGGGTAGACTTTAATCACAGATTGATTCTTGTTTGCCGGGTCGATTGAGTGTTTATGGTTTCCGGGTTTTTATACTCTGGTTAACCTAAGTTATTTCTTGGTCTTGAGCCTCAATCTCAACATCATGTGCTTAGTAATATGTTTCCGAGATCACTACACATAATGTTTCGGTTATCCGACGATAGTTATGGATTAATTGAAGCTTGATTCGTGTTGTTGACTTTTGGTGTTCATATTAATTTTGACTTTGAATGTGTGAGTCAAAGATCAAGTCTAATTATTGACCATTCGTTAACTTTAGTGAATTGGAACTCTTTAGTGTTCAATTCGTTAAAGATTCAAACGAATTAGATTAGCGAATAAGTTATCTAACGAATCAGATGTGGATTCGTCAAATTATAACGAACTAGATTCTAATTCGTTCCTTTAAATAGTAATTCGCTAAGTCTACTTCGTTAACCTATTTACATGATAGCGAATCACTTGATTCGTTACAGGTTGATAACGAATCAGAGTGATAATCACACGAATGACATTTCTTTTTAATTATTTAATTAAATTTAATTACCTTTTGAATTAAATAACTTATTCCAACCGTCTAAACGCGTAAATATATTGATTACACATGACGTATGAAATTAATTACACTATCTTAAAATAAATATATATATATATATATATATATATATATATATATATATATATATGTTAATGGTATTATTTCTTCATACTACTTATACTTGTTCTAAACTCTATTCAGTAAAAATGGCTGATCAATTGAATCAAGATCCACCGGTTGCTGATCAAGGGCAACAAGAACAACCACCACAAGAACAACCACCTCAAGCACAGCAGGAAGAAGTTATTTTATTACCTTATGACACAAAACACAACATCTGCGCTTATGTTGGTCAAGATATATTTGATGTTGCAGTGTTTGGGGATATGTTAGCATTCTTACGACGCTCAGTGATACATTATGCAATCACTTCTCGACCTAAAGTTTATCTGAATATTATTAGGCATTTTTGGGATACTGCTAAGGTTGTTGAGGTGGAAAATCACATTCAAGCCACGATCAATCAGACTGTTATTACAATTAATGTGGAAGTGGTTTGCCGTGTACTTCGTTTTAATGACAATGATGACAACCCTAGTGAATTTGACAAGCATTTGATCAAGGGCTTGTTTACTCGTCTACGTTACGGTGGGGTATTGATGATTCTATGTTGAACAAGAATGGGTTATGTCCACCATACAAGTATCTTCTCCATGTCTTAATTCATTGTATGAGTGGTAGTCGTGGTGGTTTTGATCAATGCAGAAGCAGTATACAATCAGCTTTTGTTGCACTTATCCTCAACAAGCCATTTAACTACTCCGAGCTAGTTTATGATCATCTGAAAGAACAAGTTCAGCAAACACTTCAAAAGAAGAAATTTTTAATGTATCCTCGATTTCTACAACTGATCATTCAAGACTTAATCCCCAATTTGGTTATTGATTAAACTCAGGTGAATGATGTGTTTCCTATGGAACACATGAAGGCTGATACTGTCACACCCGGCCCTGAGCGGCGGAAACAGCCGGGCGCGCGCGAGTGGGAATTGATACTTAAGCACGGGCCATTGCAAACATTCAAAGTAAGATTTTCATTGCGCATGAAAAGTTTAATACAAATACATTACATTGTTTAAAAATTACATAAAAACATCCAAGTATAAAAATTGTTGAAGATTT
>NW_027504586.1:0-19512 GCF_021521415.1 Bidens hawaiensis
ATTGATGGGGTTATGCCGGTAAATTGTTTTCCAACACGTTAGGGACATAATAGTCAAACATATTTGACTTATCGATTTCTCTACTTTCTAGTCAGATTTAGCGTTCGGGCCAAAAGAATTTTATGTTTGTTTTGAAATTGTGAGTGTATTGGTCAGAACCCGACTCCTGAATCGGAGTTCGGATTCGGAACAATATCATCTCGCTTAAACATTAAAATCTTATAACATGAGTTTTATACCTCTCTTTGATATGATTCTAGCGGCTATGTTCTTGATTTTAATTCTAATTTACTGTATCAAAGTTCAGGTCAGTTCGTGTCGTATCATTCAACTAGCTTAAGGCTCGGGACTTAATTTCTATATTTTATTGTTTAATTCGCCTAATTAATTAGGTGAGTAATTACTTCCCTATGTTACTGTTTTTAAAACCTTTTGGGGACTTATGCATACCTACTCATACTTTGCATATTACATACTATACACAACTAGCAAACTATGAATATTGTGTGTTAATCGATTAAATAATTATTTTCTATTTTCTTACTTGCTTATTTGTTTAATTCTAACATTTAGAGATGTCCATCATTGATTCTAGCATAACTCATTGATATCGTCATAGTAGTCATAGCCCGTGTTCGTGAGGCATGATCAACTGACACCAATTACTTGCTTTTTGTTTAATTGTTGATACTCACAGTATGGGTTTGCTCATTTATTCATATATTAATATAATATCAAAAACTTGTGGTTTTCTCACTCAACCTCGTGTTGACAAACCTATATATTTTGTACGCATATTGCAAGTTATCATCTGATTTGAAGTGAAGGAGAAGATCATTTAGAAAATGACATTAGGCTACTTAATAAAAGAAATACAAAGTGATTTGATATATTTATCGATGTTATTTGTTTTTGATTAATTTTGTACTTGAACGAAAGATGTGTACTTGATTTGTAAATTGTAAATAAATAAATTAGATATTGTCATAATTTGCATGATAATGTCTTGTGAGCTGTGAACCAAAGGTTCGCATCTCGGCATTCTGCTGTATGTTGGAGTGTGACACCCTATCTACTCGGAGACATGACAATTTATCATTAGATGGTGTGATATTTCAACAAAGTCTCCACAAAATACACATTGTAAATCCTCCAACATAACCTCTCTTGTGGAAAACTCCATTTAGTCTATATGTAATCGGGTAATGATGAGTGAGTGTTTGGTTGTAACTAATGGCTAATAATGTTGCATTTTTTGTTGCAATTTTTGTAACATATATTAGACACTTTTAACAATTTAATAAAGTTTATTATGTTTCGTGATATCTAATGAAAACCTCCTGTCATTTGTTGTTGCTTCTTGTGAAACTCAGAATGTAAATATTACAATTTTTATCAAGTTTTGTTTGTTTGTTGTTAATTAGCCTGTTACTACTAAACAAATATGTATTACAATGGAATAGTTAACTATTTTATGATTTAAGTTATATAATTATATTTTTTGTTTTTAAATATAGTATTTCTTCTTTTTTTTTTTTTGAACGGCATAGTATTTCTTTTGTAGGATGGACATTTTGACTGATGTAATTTTAATATGTTGGAAGGCAAGTTGTGCTACAATGTTAGTTCAACATGGGTTGAACTAAATGGCAAGTGACTATGGCATGTCCATCTCCAAGTCAATTTTTTTTATTATGAAAGGGAAAGAAAAGCAAGATGCACAAGAAACTACAAATGAGTGAATATTCAGGGTATTATAATTAAATTGTTTAACTTGTGACTTCCGTATTTGTATCCAATTTGATTACAAAAGCATAAGATATATATAAAATAAACCCTTGATACCACGTCAAAATTTGCATATTGTTCAAATACATAAACAACTTTTCATGTTTGCATTTACTATATTTTCAGCTCCTATGGTATACGGTTCCCTAACCTAGGGATTATATCTTTTGGAATCATTGATCTAAAAGGTCAGCACTCTGATTGGTATCTATTCTTCAATTCACAATAGTTGAATATATCAACCAATTTAAAGGTTTGTGATGAGACATGTTTCATTTGCTTATGTCTATTTATTTACTATTTGATTGTTTTCAATTCTGTGGCTTCAATTATATACGTGGTTTAATGATGGCTTGATATAGAATTAAAGGTTAGTTTTCTATGATGAATATAGAATGTTAGAATTTAAGTCAATATATAAATTAATATAGGAAAATTTAGTTAGGACCATTGTTTGTAAAGCTAATGATAACAATAGTGATATGGAGAAATTTATAGGAGTCAAGTTGGAAAATCCAGGCATTTCTTTTATATTGAACCAATGGAAATAAATGCATCATTATGACAAAAAAAGGTGCAACGTGACGCTCGATGATTGCACGAGTTGCATTGTGTCACACTTTGATTGGTTGTGACATGTCATCAATTAGTTGTAAACAAGTTTTTGTTGGTATAAAACATGAAAGTATGGTTCCTTAAAGATGTGAACAAATTAAGTCTATAGCTACGCTTTTAGGCTAAAGCACCTCTAATTAGAATATATCAATTGAAGTACATGGATCTTCGAGAATTAGAGAAAGATCAACACAGATCCAATTAAACGTGGGATATTTGGCTTGGGTAAATATTCATGGTTACTGTTGGCAGCAAAGCAACATTTACAATGAACCACCATTGTCGACAACCGTGAGTTCTTTTTGTCACTGTTCTTGGATCTACTTGGAATGCATTTTTTAGTTTTATGTTTTGCATATGATTGTCGTTGTTTATAACATAGACTGTTGCATTCCCTACCGGATGAAAAAGAAATCGAATCTTTGGCCACAATCACACTGTTTGATGATTTGCATTTTGTCGAGAAAAAAGATGGCAACTCTACCATGGTTCAAACAAAAATCAAATCTTCTAACACCTTGATTTATAAATATAGATATGTGGTAATTGTTACAACTTTTGTTTGGACCAGATCCATACAAAATTTTGAGGAATTTGTCAGATGAAATGGCTCGTTACCCAACCGACTGTTAGGACAGCTGGCAGGGCGAAAAAGAGGAAGATTGAACCGGGTCATGCCATGGACTTTGTTAAGCCTTCACTTTAACTTGGAAGGTGCAAAGGTCTTGGACACAATAAGAGATCCTTCAAGTACATCTTTCAATTTGGAAAATTATATTCTTGTATATTCTAATTACAAATTCGGTTCTATATTAAAATTTAATACTTATCTTTGTTGTTAACGGGCGATTTTGTTTTCATATGTAGAGGTTCCTGAACGACTGTTTCTTGAAGGGGATGATGATGATGCATTTTTCAGTTTTTGTAGAATTTTACTGGTAGTTGAACGTAAATGATGATAGTGAGATGAAATTTTGGTATAGGATATTGAATACTTTAACACTTTTACTTTAAATCATGTATCTTTTAATTTATTTCCATATAATACAAAAATCATAAGGTTTCTTTTTTATTGTCTTTGATGTTTTCACGTAGTTCCTTGTCGTCGTCAACAACGTCGTCTTCGTCGTTGTTGTTGAAGGATGATTTAGATATTTGGATAACAGAAATGTGCTAAAGTTAAGTTGGTTATTAATTGATTGCAAAATCTAGAAACTATTCATTTTTGTTCAAAGAAAAGTGACTCATGAAAATTATGGTTTTGGTTCCAAAGCATTTTAGTCTATTTGATTATGGATTTTAAGCATGACTTGGTTATTGCTGGCATGTAGTTGTTAATTATTATAAGCTTTAATGTGAACACATTGAACAAGTAAAATTTTATGATGTTCTCTTCATAATCATTTTTAAGCATTACCATATTATATGATTCGTGAACACAATTTCAAAACAAGTCGTGACATGAGGAAAGTTAAACTAAGAGTAGTTATTTCAATCATTAGTCTGAGTTTGACGGAGATATATTAAGCAATGGCCAAGGCATATCCGATTACCTTTTTGTAAGGCCCGCTCTCGGTGCCCTACTATAGCGTTGGATTTACTCATAAATACAGTTCTAAATATCATAGTTAATTAAAACTTTCGCGGAATAAAATAACACTTCAGTCATTCATTACAAACGTTCGATACTTGTCTTAAAAACATAACACAAATGGTTTATTTAAAACATCATGACAAAACTTCTCTAGATGCTAGTTCTTTCAATCCTGCCATGTGTCCCTCTCTCAGGCCATCTGCTTCAATCTATTCACATGCGTGCATACTAAAAGTCAGTTACGCTGAGTGAGTTCTAGTTAATCAGGCAACATACAATACATTCACATATTTATATATACGTATCTGTAGATACATATTTCATACTTAGCCTGTTATCTTTCTTTCATTCATGCATACATACTTTCTTCCTTTCATTCATACATACATACTTTCTTTTCTGTCTTTCATACTTTCATACATTCACAATACTTACATAACTATCTTTACCATCTCATATATTTTTAGGGTCTTGTCCCTTCTGTCTCTATCTCATATATTATTAGGGTCTGGTCCCTTCCATATCTATCTCAGATATTATTAGGGTCTGGTCCCTTCCTTCTCTATCTCAGATATTATTAGGGTCCAGTTCCTTCGTTTTCTATCTAATCAACTATTCCTACGCTTCTTCATACATACATTCCATTATTTTCATTCGTACATATTCTTACTCATTCATACATCATTCATACATCTTATATAAGACACACCTTTCCTGACAATATGTGCAATATCCGAAGATCGTTCACATACCGACAAGCATACATTCATAACATTCATACATACTATCACATCAATCATCATAGCATACACTTACCATTTAAGGTAAGTGTATTAACATTCACATTAAGTATGCACACAGCACCGAAAACATAACAAAGAAATGGGGCTAGAAACTCACCTAGACTCGGTTACGTTCACCGTTAATGGTTATTCCTTTCTTTAGCTGTGCGCGACTAACTGTATAACAATTACACGTATCAATTAACTATCACTGCCCATATCGCGTTTTAGTCTAATTATAACCTTCAACGAACAGGGGTCCGGGGGCAGCGCCCCTGGCAGCGGGGTTCTAGGGGTGGCAGCCCCTAGTGGGGTCCAAGGGGCAGAGCCCCAGGCTGGGGTCGAGCTACCATGTAAATAACTCATTTTATTTCCATTAACTGTCTTAACACATTTTTCATTAGAATTCTTAATTATTATTTTATTTGCTAACTCAAAAAGTTTGAGGGCTTCTTTGTAAATAACTCATTTTATCTTAAGTCCAGGGACCTTTCTGTCATTCTTTCAAACTTTAGTTCGTCATCCAGTTCTTTAACGAATTAACTCCTTCGTTATTTCTTAACGAATGGACCTTTATAACGAACTGGCTTCTATAAAGAAATGGGGATTCATTCGTCAGTTCTCCGTTAGCGAATTACTTAACGAATGGCTTAACGAACTGCTTCTAATTCGTTATCTGTTCTTAGCGAATGGGCATAACGAATTGTTTGCTAATTCGTTATGTCTCCGCTAACGAACTAAGGTTAGCTCAAAGAATGTCAGAAACATTCTCTGGCATTCCCTTACCTCGTACACCTTTTCCGGTGCCGCCTTTCTGGCGCCGTCATCACCCGAAAAACGTATTTTCGCACTGTTTTTCGTTCCGTTTGATCCAGATCTGAGCTAGGGCAACCCCTAAGCTCATCTTTTGACCGATTTATACCCGATTCCATCCGGATCTCGTTACTTTAACGTTTGAGGGTGTCGGCTCGTTGTTTAGCGACTAGATGTAGCGTGTTTGGATCCGTACAATATCATACTATCATTACCTTGGGTCGGGATCGGTTATTCTTCTTGGTTTCGGTTAGAGAAAGAGAGAAATATGAGAGAGAGCTTAAGTGTGTGTTTTGGATGGTGTATGGAATGGGTGAAATGAATGGTTTATGGGTTAATTAATTTATTTATATCATGGGTTATGGGCTTAAGACCATGGTCTTTCTCATTTCCTTATTAACCCAAGTCCATTGCCCATATTACTTAACCCAACACAAGCCTAACTCTTAACGCATAACAATTTAATATTATTATTTTATTAACCAAGCCAAAAACGGGATGTCACACTTTTAAAGAAAAAGGGGATGGAAAAAAAATTACATAATATCATACTCAAATTAAAAAGAATAAAAATAATTTCTTTTGTGGTGAAACTTTTTTTAAAAATATTGATGGGTCAAAAACTTATGTCCTTTTAAAAATCGTGGAGGAAGTAAGTTTAAAATTAGAACAAAAAATTATATATGGTTAAAGATGATGGGACAAATTTGTAAGTGTTCTTTATTTTAATAAAAGATGATAAAATTAAGAGGAGAAATTTGTAACTGTCTTACAAAAATTGAAACCATTCCGTTAGTCAAAACTATCAATACTTGCTAGACCTTCAATAAATGACATGACTTAAGATCTCTATGCCAAAAAAACATCAATAACTAAGACAACAAGCAACCAGGCCGGCCCTACATTGTAAACGAGTAACGCTAGAGGCTTTAGACCCTCAAATTTTTGAGGTCTCATCCTACTATACTATTAAAACAAATGAGATTGCCTCCACATGGTCCTTCTCTATTGGTCAATTCCCTTTGTTTCTAAATATATGTTACATTTCTCTAATTTTCTTAACAATTAAATAAATCAAAAAGAAAATAAATTACTAATAATTAATGTAAGCATTTAACTTTATGTTTCAAAACCAGCATTCCAATATTCAATTGTTTCAACTTCAATACCTGGTTTCCTTCATATTCAATTTCTTTTAACCTAATCACCCAAATCCCTCTTTCAATCTACCATTATTTTACATCGATCCTATGATGACTTCATTAGATCCTGCAAATGTAATCGACACCGTAGTTTGGCTAAATAAGCGTGATCGACGATAGCGTAAGGCTCCATTATTTGAAGACAATGATTGATTTGATTAGATCCGACACTTGATTTCAGTATATCCATAATGATGTACATTTGCTCAGCATGTGGAAGTATACTGTCAATCATATCTTCACATCCATGGTTGTTTTCCCGTCAATCGAAGTTTTTCCGGGTTAGTATGTTTAATGTTTAATTCTTAATGTTAATTGATATTGTTAATTGATATATTTCCTATGTTTAATGTTTAATTGAATCCAAATTTCAATTACAGTATATCTTAAATTTTTTTATTTGTATTTTAGATTATTAACCTAGGTTGTATTTTACATTCTTAGGTTAGTATGTTTAATGTTTAATTCTTAATGTTAATTGATATTGTTAATTGATATATTTCCTATGTTTAATTTTTAATTGAATCCAAATTTCAGTTACAGTATATCTTAAATTTTTTATTTGTATTTTAGATTATTAACCTGGGTTAGTATTTTACATTCTAAGGTTAGTATGTTTAATGTTTAATTGTTAATGTTAATTTATATTGTTAATTGGTATGTTTCTTATGTTTAATGTTTAATTGATTTCAAATTTCATTTATAGTATTTGTTAAATCTACCTATACTATTAAAACAATAGGCTTTGGGACACATGGCCTCCTTCAATCATCGACCATACCCTCCCACGCTTCGAGGAACCTAACCTCATCTCATCGGACAATCTACTTCCATATAATCTGTGAGTATCTAATTCCTCTCAAAAATTGATTGAAATCCTATATATTGATTTTAGGGTTATTATATATGTGACAAAACTTTTGTCTTTTGATTTTTGATTTAGGTTTTAAGGTCGAAATGTATTCACTTATTCCTCGTTTTCCTTAAATCTTCAATCATGTGGTTCTTCATATTTACAAGTTAATATTATTAATTTCTGTTATCGCTATCATACTTTTTATTATTATATGATCTGATGAATATTCTTATATGACATGTAACTCAAAAAAAAATCAATATGATCTACACTACCACTAATCAGTCACATCCATAATTTGTTTTAAGTAAGAACATGTATTATTTTTTCAATGCACTCCAAGTGTTCAATCAAATGCTCAAACTAATTTTTATTTTATATATGATAACTTTTGTTTAATTGGCCAATGAGCCTATAGCATTACATATCCTTGATGCTTTGAGAAATCATCTTTAGATGTTACGTTTTTTATTAACCAGATGATTATATGTTTTTCGGTTTCAATTTTAAGTAACTCATTATATTATGTCTTTGTAGTTCAGTATGTGAGTTGGGTTATGTTCATAATATGCATATGTTCACCTTATAGTTCATAATAATTAGAACTTATATGTTATATGTTATTAACATTAACATTAACATTAACATTAACATTAACATTAAAAAATATATAACCCCAACATTAAAATTAAGAGAGATAATAACTTTTCAACGTTTTTTAAACTTTATACACTTAATCAATTAACTTTATATATTTTGAAACATCTAATTATACTTTTTATCTTATTGTTTTATTTTTTAAATATATATTTAAGAAAGACGGTAAGTTTTCAACGTTTTTAATACTATGGCTTAAATCTCGGCCATATGTTTTACAAATCACATACATTCTGTTTTTGAATTGGATTAATTCCAAATTATGTATAATGATTGTAAACTTAAATACTTTTAAAATCACTTCTATATTTAAGAAGGTTAACAAAAATAATTTTGTTCATCTCCCTATATAACATTGCAGTAACACAACTATGTTTACGCTGCAAGTCCCTCATTTCAATCAATCTCAGTCAGCATAGTTGTAAGTTAATTCTTATTTTCTTTATATATACCACATTTTAAAACTGTTGTTATTAAATACAACTCGAAATATTGTCCTAAACTACTCTTCTTAATTATTTATTTATTTTTGACAAACCAACTTGGTTCTTCAATATACACTTATGCACTGAATTCCATAAAATTGCAAAACATATACGTTTGATTACATGTCAACTTTTAATACAAGAAGGTGTCCTGGATCAGGCTTGTACTGCATTCAATATTGTATTAGATGAAAACAGGCCTAATATTCTCGCTCTTCTTAGTGAGGTATATTCAAATTCTTATCGTTATTATAATCACAACTTTGAATAATTCTTTCTATTTTTTAGAGGTGTCATCTGCCTATTTATAATCACTCGAGGATGGCGCCGAAAGACGTCTATACCCAATTTCACAGGTATGCCGGTAAATCATTTCTGTACATGGCCATGTTTGACTCAGTTTCTTGTGTTTTTTTGCTTGGTGATGTGTGTTATCATAAACGTCATGTGTTTTTTTTTCAAGTCATCTATAATAAACTATATTTTATATTTAGGAAGAGAATCACACAAGTGACAAGCGGGACAACTGGCATTAAAAATAAATTTCAAACTTTTAACCAGGTTTGAGTTTTGGTTTTAACTAGGTTTGAGAAGCGCGTTTTTGTTGTCGAATTTAATTCAGTTAATTGCTCGTGTTATTTGCATGTTTATGATTTTACTCTAAATAAGGATGAGGTTTGGCTTTACTCCGAGTCACTTATTTTAGAATTTCAACATAATTAAGAGTCTAATGCTTTTATCTTTAATTGAATCTTTTTATTTCTTCATAATGTGATTATAGCCATCATCTTTTATTCTGATTGAGATTTTGTACGTTAAGCTAGGCAGGTTTTTTAAATCGGGAATTTAGATGCTTCCATTGAGATAATGATCTAATAATATTAGACAAACATAAACTGATTCAGATTTTGATAATGTTATTGTAGGTTTTGGATCCTACAACTACCATGGTTAATAAGATGCACTACAACATGCGACAATTGACTCAAAGTCTCAAGTTGTATTTTTCATTATATAAAGCAACAAAATTATTTGATTTTGTATCATTTATCTTAAGATTACAACGAAGTCAACCTTTTTGTAAAGAAAAAATAAAAAACTGAAGTTAAGTACATTTACAGGTGACGATTAAAGCATGCTAAGTTAAAATATGTATAGTTATTCAGTCCCAAATGCTTCGAAATATTGATTAAAGAAACTGTTTTGTGTTTCACTTGTAGCCATTTCAGCCTTTCAGGACCTGCAACATGGCACATATTTAATGCAAATTCAAATGAATGCGAGGAGCTGGAGTCATATAATAGGATGTCGTTTGTTAGGGAAACGATAGCTCTATAATGATAACTACAATCGAAATTAGAGACTTGTATGAATATAACCATGTTTTTTTTTAAATGTTGTTAGAATTACTTCAGTTATTGCTTAATTTTAGTGGTGTTAATAAATTAGTTCATGTCATTTTGTTTTCAATGTAGTCGGAATTACTTCATTTATAATGCTTGATTATAGAGGTGTAAACCGGCCAAGCATGAATAAAAATGAGTTTCAGTGTAGAACGGGTTCTGGTTAATAAGGGATCTGAGCAAAATGAGTTTGAGTCAGAACGGATCATTTTAAAATGGTTTCAAAATTGGTTTGTTTTATACAGCTTTGCTTGAAGTCAAATTTCTATGCAGTATTAACAAAATAGGAATTAGATCATAACCAAATTTCATGCAAAGTCACAAAATCTTTGTTTAAAATGTTGAATGAAGGGGTTTTAATTCAATATTTAAATTCACCATCTTTTTAAAAATAAGTAAAAACTTAAGAATAATATGGTTGTTATTTGTTTATTCTATTTTTTGTTATTATACATTGTCATTGAAAACCCATAAAAATCCTTTAAACTTAGGCACTTGAGAATTGAAAAAGTAATTTGTTATTTGTTTATTCTATTTTGTTATTATACATTGTCACTGAAAGCCCATAAAAATCCTTAGGTACTTAAGAATGAGTTCAGGTCGAAACTAGTTTTTAAAAAGGAGTATCAAAATGGTTTACGTCAAACCAAGCGGGTCAAAAGCTATTATAACTAGAAAAGATTTTGGTTCAATAGTCGTGCCACTGATGCACTTTGAAAATTTGCTAGATGGAGTATTATTTTCATTGATTTTTTAGTTTTTTATTTTATTTTTCCATTTTCGTGCCTAACCGTTGATTTATTTATGTACAAGAGGGTCTTGAAATGATAATCACAAAGATGACAAAAGGTGTTATTGGTTTCTTTTTGTGTCTTATGTGTCTTCCTTTGTTGATCAGAGACTCTTTCGACTTTTTGTGATAATAGTGTAATTTCTTGTGTTTAACTATACGTGATTATTCAATGTATGCTAAACATTTCTTGGACTTAATTTGTTGTATAGAAATAATATTAGCATGTTTTATGAAATCTGAAGAGATTGCTTTGTGGTTGCATCTCTCTTAATAAGCTTAGGTGCAACCCTGCAGGGGTCGAAATGATTATTTGGTCAACCGAAAAACTGACGTTAATGATAGACCAACCGACGCTGATGTATTGTAAGGCCCCGTTACCGGTAGCCCTACTTTAGCGTCGGATTTACTCATAAACACAGTTCTAAATATCAGAGTTAATTAAAACATTTACGCGGAATATAAAACTTTCATAAAACATTACATAATTCATAACTTGTCTCAAAACATCCTTTGTCTTTCAACATTAAAGCATTAAAATTTAAACATCATAAGTCTTCAGACGCCAGACTCTTGTTCAATGCCACGTGTCTCCTCAAGCGAGCTGCCTCATCCTACTCACCTGCGTGCATACTAAAAGTCAGCTACGCTGAGTGAGTTCTAGTTAATCATACACTATACAATACACATAAACTTATATTCTTTCATTCATACTTTCATACTTTCATACTTTCTTTTGTATTAACTTACCTTCATATCTTACGTTATAAAGAGCATTACGCCCTACATTCCTCGAGTATTATTAGGGCTCGGTACCCTCCTTCCTCGAGTATTATTAGGGCTCGGTACCCTTTTCGTAACCATACAACCATGCAACCGTCATTTCTTTCTTTTATTAACTTTATCACGTTCAAACACATAAGCATACATATCATACTTACCTTACACATAGCGTTACAACCTGACAGTACGTGCAATATCCGAAGATCGTTCACGTACCATCAAGCAATCATTCATACATTTCACATTATTCACATAAGGCATACACTTATCTCTTAGGATAAGCGTATTAACAAACATATTGAGTATGCACACAGCCCCGAAAACATAACACATAAATGGGGCTAGAAACTCACCTGAACACGGTTACGTTCACCGTTAATCGTAATTCCTTTCTTCAGTTGTGCACGGCTGACTGTATAACAAGTATACGTATCAATTAACTATCACTTCTCATAATGTATTTCTATCTTTATATGACCCACAATGAACGGGGGTCCGGGGGCAGCACCCCTGGCAGCGGGGTCTAGGGGCGGCAGCCCCTAGCAGGGTCCAAGGGGCAGAGCCCCTGGCTGGGGTCGAGCTGCCAGGTCAGCTTGGAAAAATTTTATTTCCATTAACTGTCTTAACACATTTTTCATTAGGTTTTTAATTTACTTCCTAATCGAACTTGGCTTTAGGCGAAGTTAAACCTTAGGCGAACTTAGCTTTAGGCGAAGTTAAACCTTAGGCGAACTTAGCTTTAGGCGAAGTTAAACCTTAGGCGAACTTAGCTTTAGGCGAAGTTGTCATCAGGCGAACTTGGCTTTAGGCGAAGTTGTCATCAGGCGAACTTGGCTTTAGGCGAAGTTAAGCCTTAGGCGAACTTAGCTCTAGGCGAAGTTGTCATCAGGCGAACTTAGCCGTAAGCGAAGTTATCAATTAGGCGAACTTGGCCTCAGGCGAAGTTATCGCTTTGAATGCGAAGTTGCCCAGTTGCAGGCGAAGTTGCCCAGATCAGCCGCTGTTTCGGTTTCTGTCCAGCATTTCGAGCGATTTTAACACCCTTGCTATGGTTCAATATCACCCACTACGCTTCCCGACCATTTTCGGTTGTTTATACACTAAAAAGCTTGGATCTTTAAACTTCAAATATTAAGAATCATACCTTTTTGAGTTTGTTTGGATCTTGTTTAACTTGTTAGCCCCAACTAATCTCTCTTTCTCTCTCTCGGATCTCGGTCTTCCTTCTTCCGGCCGCCGGCGAAGTTGGTGGTGTGTGTGTGTGTTTTTGGAGTGTTAGGGAGTTTGGTGAAAATGAAAGATATTTTGGGTTTAGGGGATATTTATATCCCTGAAATCCCATGGATCTAAGGCCCATTCTCATTTAACCCATCTCAATTAATCCAAGTCCATGATCCGCTCCTTACCCGATATTAATTAATTACGCGAAATCACTAAACATAACTTCCTTTATTCGACATTAAATTTTAGGATGTTACATGTATGGATATATATATATATATATATATATATATATATATATATTTTGTTGTACTAAAGTTTATTGATGATGTAGGAAGGATTGTGTGAGATTTATGGTGAATCATGGGTTTTGAATATGGGAATGTGTAAACTTCTATTGATGTCAACAACAATTTGAAAATAAAAAAAATAAATGCCCAACTTTTGTAAAACGTTGTTGTAGTTATTAACAAATCTTTTTTTACAATATATAGGTTTAGTTTCGAACCATGAGTCGAGTTTAGGGATGGCAAGCAATTTTTTTTTTTGTTTTTAGTTTATTACCGGAACATAATAAGTGATTCCATATGGTTAATTTTACGTCAACTTTCTAAACATTTTAGTAACATTAGCACATTACTAAACAACTTTCTTGCTTGCACAGGTGTTTCACATGTTATTGCATTACCATAAAAAGTTTTATTCTATTATAACTTTTATGTAATAAATCAAAATTCATTCATAATCTTATACATCTACTAATCAATCTATTACAAAGTAGTATATTAATTGCCATAATACTAATATAAGTCTAGCTTCCTATGACTCCCTTATTCCCACCAGTTCATTTTAAATATAGTATATATATTTTAAGTAGTGTGTATAGACATAGTATATCCAAAAAGTAATTGACAATTTTAATTGAATTTAATTGACAATTTTATATTTTTCGAGCCGGGGGTCTCACCGGAAGCAGCCTCTCTATCCCTATGGGATAGAGGTAAGGCTGTCTACATCTTACCCTCCTCAGACCCTACCATAGCATTGCTATTGGTGGGATATACTGAGTACGATGATGATGATGATGATGATGATGAATTGAATTTAATTGACGATTTTTATATTTCTACCCTTGTATATACGGGTTGATAACCTAGTTTAAGAAAAATAAGAAAACAAAATTGTATATGTATATAATGTATTATTTTAACAAATGTCTGGTTTTGTGTGGTGGTTTGTGAGGTGGGTGGGGACACCTAAGTTCATAACTTTCTAACTCCAGCTTTCAAGTTTCAATACTAATCTATGATCAATTATTTTGTTTTCTTGTGAGGGTTATCTTTTATTTTTATTTTTTTCCCATGTCATACTCATGCATTTCTTTTTCTTTTTTTTTCATTTATGTTATGTGTAATTCTTTTTCTAGCATTTGCATTGTAAAAGGATATATATATATATATACTTTTTTTACTTGCATAACCGTGTACTAATTAAGATATTCTTGTATCAAAGTTATGAAACTAAACTTAAGCTAGAACTTTTATCAGTAAATTACTTATATTTTGTAGTTGGGTGTGAAAAAATCAGTTTGGATTGTGTTGTAGAGGTAAGGATCAAATTTTGTTAATGGATAAGGTAAATTGAATAATTTTAAAAACTATTAATCAAATAAGAATAATGCAAAAGGCCTTCTAAAATGTTGGTTGCAACTGCAAGCAACTAGAGAAGATTCCATGTATGAACAATTACTAGATATATAAATAATCAGGCTTCTCGAGGGGTTTCAAGCTATGGAAAAACTGCTGAAATTGGAGGAGGTTCTGAATTCCAACGAACGAAGATGAACACAAAACTCGGGTTTCTATGCAAATCATATAATCACTATCAGATTAACCTATTAAGCGACAATGCCCATGATTAATCGAATAAGGTGTGTAAAACACTCGAGAACGGATTGTTGTTTGAATTGAGAAGTTTGTGTACGCCTCTCAAATGCCAAAACCCATTCTTATTTTTGATCCATGTGATTAGCCCACCAACTATATTACAATCAATTCAAAATTTCAAATCCCCGTTTAAATTTAATAATAATGATGGCCCAAGAAACATAAATATACATCTATCTATATATATATATAATATATATAAATGAAAACATAAAAATCTTACTCGTGATGTGGTCGTTTCCCTTTTTTTTGGAATAACCAGATTTGCTTGATTTTTAAATGGAGGCTTCTCATGCATTTGACCCGAATTCATGGGTATGAGTCTTATCAAACCCAAATATTCCTTAAACGGGTTATAACATCTCAGTAAATTAAAAATTATTCTCATCAAATTATTGATTTAAAAATCCTATAAAATAGGATATACTAAAAATTAATATCTTATTTATTTTAAAAGAGATATATATATATATTATTTAAATTATAAAACCAATTTTATAGTAAAAAAAATAAACGGGTCTTGCGTCTCATCAAACCATAAGTATATTATTAACTTTCATAAATATTATTTATAGTTAAAAAACCAAGTTTATAGTAAAAGAAATAAACGAATCTTGGGTCTCATCAAAACTATATAGCTTTTAAACCGGGTTATAACATCTCATTTATTTGTAAAACAATTTATCATCAAACTATAAGTATATTATTAATTTTCATACAATAAAAAAATATAAATTCAAAAAATAAATAAATATTAAAACAAATGATATAAACCAACTCCCGTAATACGGGGGAATAAAAACTAGTTTGATATATATTTATAATTTAATTAACACTCTTGATATAGCAATTATCTTAGTTATTGTATCAAGCGAGCATGCACTTTCGCATCTCCTAACTCTCTTAATTATGAACAATATTTACTTAGTCATCAAGTTAATCTGATAGCACCAAATTAACGTTAATAACACTAAAATTACCAACAAAAACACTAAACAATATTAGGATTATTAATGCTAGAGATACCAAACAAAGGGTACCATATTTTTCTATTTACCATGACATCATGATCTTCTTATCAAGAAACATTAGTGGTTGAATATCCTTTGACTTCAATTGCAAAGAAATTTCCATTTAAAAGCTATATTAAAAAGAAAAAAGAATCTTACCTAGTCTTCGTACCGAGTCTAGTTTAATAAGAGAAATGAAAGGAAGTCACGTTACCCATATTTTTTTAAAAAGAAATGAATAGAAAAGAAAGATACATAATTCTGATTAAACTTTTACTTCTTACAATTTCTCAAATCACCCTTAGTCCATTTTAAAAATATCAAACGAAAAAAAAAAACAAATAAACAATATTAAAGGATTGAAAAATTATAATTTTCCCGTAGCCATTAGAAAATATACATGAAAAAAGTTACAACATTGCCCCTCATCTTTACTCAACTTTTGTAAATTTTAAAAATTATTACAATTTTGAACCTTCATCTTTACTTATGTATTCTTTTTTATTTTAATTGTAACCAACTTCCCACCAACGATTTTTCAACGGCCGTAACTTTTTCATACGTTAATACATTTTCTTAAAAATTACACCATAAAAACGAGCATTTTATTGTCTTTAATTTGGGTATGGTATTGCTATAATTTTTTTCAATTAAAAAAATTAACATGTTACATATAGGCGTTCACAATTCAGTTTTAACAGTTTCTAAGTTAAATAGTGAGCTAAACCGTTGGTTATTTTTTTTCCTTGAAAACGAAAACTAAAGCGTCGAAAATTTAAACTGAATCGTTACTAATGGTTTGGTTTCACACATTGAGTTTCAATAATAAGTTTACAGTCCGGTCCGGTTTTTATATGGCCTATTTTTGGTATAAACCGTAAACCGAACTGTTTTCTATGGTTTGAACATTCAGAAACCAGCTAATCAAAAGTGATGATTGGTTTAAACGTTTTCAAGATTTTAAACGAACTTTGAACATCCTTAATTGTTACATGATTACTAGGATTTTGGTTTCCCGCAGCATCGCTGTGGGCACCCATCTAACTAATAAATATGTATCAGCTATTTATGGATGGAAAAAAATCCCCAAAGCGTCCACCAGACCCCACAAAATCAACAGCATATCCCACCGAATAAAAAGAACCAGAATTGTTCACCTAAATACCGCCGGACCCAACCTTTCTATTCATGTCAGACGACGGTGCTTTCTACAAAAGGTCTCTCAATCGGGCCAGTGTTATAAAAATCCAACTATAATTTTTGTGAGTCCCACTGAAATTTTTTTTTTTTTTAAAAAGAAAAAAAGAAGAAATATGTTTTAGTATTACGGGGTGTTTGGGATTCCTTATTTTTACCTACTTATAACTTATAAAGATAGGTCATAAGATACAAATGTGTAATTTATTTATATTTCCTCTCACGTAATAAGAAAACCCAAACATTTTTTTTTACCTTATCGTAAGTTATAAATTAAAAGGAGGTGAAAATAAGGAATCCCAACGCCCCCCCTTCCTTAATATTATTTTTTGGTTTCGTCCTCATAAACACACAAATATGGCATTTGCTCGTATAATTTGCTGAGCAGTAATAAACAGATCATCTTCTTCTTCTTCTTCTTCTTCTTCTTCTTCTATTATTATTATTATTAGATTACCACAAATGAGATCTGAAGGAAGATGTTGTATCTATTACTACTGTAACTGTTGAAGAAGTTAAAGATTATCGATTGATTTATAATCATAATATTATTAATTGATTATTAATTAACGCTATGAAGAAGAAGCTTGATACCCGTTTTCCTGCTGTAAGTTTCTTTCTGATTTTCCCCAATTTTGTTAATTAGGGTTACATACATAATTCAAACAATTAATATGCTTGTGTGGAAGTAGAATCTGCCATGATAATTGAAGAATTGTGACAATTCTTCAGTTAGGGATGAGATTTTAAAAATACCCATGTTCGGTAGGGGTGTGCATGGTTCGGTTTGGGTCGGTTTTGGGCTGAAACCCAACCATAAACTGAAACTTTGTTTTTTTCATTTTTTTTAAAACGTTTGGTTTCAGTTTTCTGTTAGGATTTGGTTGCGGTTGCGGTTTTTCAATTTAAGCTTGAAAATTTTGTGCCGGAAAAACAATTTTGGCCCAAAACAAAGAATTTGGGCATAAGTCACTTTGTTAATTAGTAACTAATTGAGTGTTATAAATTTGGGCTAAATAAAATATTTTAGTTACATATTTATTATATCCTTATATGTTAGTTACTAAAAATGAAAATTCATAAATTCGGTTTCGTTATTTTGGTTTTTATCAAATGCAAACCAAAGCCTAACCGTTATTTCGGTTTTAAAAAAAATATTAAACCAAACCGTCGGTTTTTGTTTCAGTTTCCGTTTTTTTATGTTTGGTTTTTCTTTTCTCAATTTTTTCGGTTTCATGCACACCCCTACGGACAAGTACCAGTAAATACTGAAACCAAAAACATGAAAAGACGAATACACACCAGTACTGATTGTGTTCGGTCGGTACCGGTCTGGTACGCTATCAGTACAGTATTGGGTAAAAATAGCTCGTCCTTAGAATTGTGTGATTTATGGTCGCTCTTAATATTATAGGCTTAATATTTGCACGCACGGATCAAAAAGATTATGCAAGCTGATGAAGATGTTGGAAAAATAGCAATGGCGGTGCCGGTTTTAGTTTGTGAGTTCTTAATGAAACCTTTAAAGTTCAATATTAAATAATCATTTTTCTTAACTTTTTGAAATGTTATGCAGCCAAAGCTTTGGAACTGTTTTTGCCAGATCTTTGTGACCGTACGTATGATATGACTCTGCGCAGAGGTGCAAAAACAGTTAACTCACTGCATCTGTAAGTCATGCTTTTAATCTTTATTATTAATACAAGTTTTATAAAGAAAAATTTATTAATTTTTAACTTTTATGTTAAATTCAGAAAGCACTGTGTGCAAAGCTACAATGTGTTTGATTTTCTGAAGGAAGTTGTGAACAAGGTTCCTGATTACGGTCATTCTGATGCTGGTGTTGATGATCGTACCGTGATAAAGAGGAAGTAAGTATTATCTGAGAATATTTTGTTGAATTGATAAATTAGTAAATGTAAATGCAATTTTATTATTTTTTTTATTTCGTTGCTTCAGGAAAGCTGTTGCAGATTAAATGAATGAGAGTGATGAAGAATCAAAGAGAAACAGGATGGTAAAAGTTTATATTTTTATTGTAGCTTCGCAACATAATAACCAAATTATGCATAATATAATTTATGGATTTCTTGATAGTTTTAATTAGGAAATAAAATCTCTCAAATCATCTTAAATATAAACTTGAGTAAATTACACGTTTCGTCCTATAGGCATATACGCAGTTGTACGTTGTGTATTTAAAACTGAACTGGTTCATAACATATCAGTTATTTGACAAATTGTAACGCATTACGTACTTTAAACTAACTGGGCGTATACTTGTTTTTGTTAGTTTGTGTAAATGACCATTTTGCCCGTACACCTAAAGGAAAAAAGTTGTAAAATGACTCTTTTCTTTTCTTTTTTATT
>NW_027504587.1:0-26028 GCF_021521415.1 Bidens hawaiensis
GCGTAACCTTTTTATTAATATGATTAATAAATATGTAACCTTTCAATTAAAACCGGGTTTAATTGTTAGACCGTTGGCTGATAACCACTGGAACCCAACAGTGGTATCAGAGCCTTGGTTACGACATAAGTGTCGAATCCGGTATTTTCACCGGTTCTACATCATAAACTTCAAGGTAGTTGAAGTTTTTGATCTAGATAAAATTTTAGGGCAATTTTGGTTTGGTCAAATTTTTATTTATTTTATTTGACCAAAATATTGCCCCATATTATTAAATCTGGTCCGACTTTGTTTGTTTGGTTGAATTATTTTAGTTTTTAGCCATATGGATGGTTCAAAAGTTGTATTTATTTTTCGGTCTTATTTTATGGTTCAAAATTGTAATAGATGGGGTTTGGTTTTTCATTACTTGTATTAGTTGAATTTTGTAATGAAGAAGACCCGAAGGAAAACCAATGACAAGCTCATGGAGTTCTTGAAGTCAGTGGGAGTTACCAAAGATTACGGGATGCATCAAGAGTCCATCCTTGTGGTTGTTTTGTGTTGTGACCCCTTGACCCGATTAATCGTGCTAATAAGCTCTAGTAAGATCAATAACTAATCTTGGCCATTTAAGATTTACATATTCTTGTTTGCTATTGTGGTTGCTTGCTTTATTATAATAGGTTATAATACCACCAACCGAATACCAAATATTTTAAAATAAATTAACCAATTATGTTTTTGCAAATTAAACTTTATTTAATTTTCAAGAACTAATAACTTAATAGATTTCTCTATTAACTTAAAATTAATTAGTGATATTGCGACAAACTTTGTTTTAATAGGTTATATAAAACTAATTGTCTTGAGAGATGAAAGGGTTTATCAAGTTGTCCCGATTAATACAGTAAAACTAGACTTTTACTCTATTCGGTAATATTTAAAATTAATCCCAATTTTAAAATCAGTAGTCTATGCATCCTACTATAAGCCACACTTGAGGCATACTGCGAAACTTCAAGTATTTGGGACTACAGTACTGCACTTGATTTCTAGCCTATCCCTTCAAGGTGAAAGGTTTCGTTGACACAACCGGCTCTTTCACAAGTGACTATACTAGGGCGACTATTACTTTACTCTCCTCTTAGGTGCTACAGTTGTCAGAAGACTAAGGTGGGCATAGATGAGGCTAAACACATCTATGATGTATGCCGGATAACCCTATAACAATGACCCTCACAACTAAGCTTTAAATAAAACGAAAATCCTAAACCACACACAACCGGCAAGTGTACCGATCGCAAGTAGTATAGACCTAGGAAGTCCGAGTATTGAACACGTAGACACGTAAGACGCTAACGATTACTAACTCTAGACAAGACCTACCTAAGAATAATATTTAATTGATTTTAATTTTGGTTTTTCTTTTCTATAAAATAATTTAAACTAATTTAACTAACTTACTTAACTTAACGAAGCTAACGGGAGAACTTAACGGCACTAACGAGATTTTAACGAATATGGAGAAACGACTACCTAGGCAAGAATCCTATTGACAGTTCAACGGCTAACGGAATTAACTAGTCACACGACACCGAGATCTTAAAAATAAATAAATCAACTAAGGCTCACTAAAGTTTGCTAGATCACCTCTCGGTCTCACCAACTAACCTTCACGAATCTAAGAAGATTGAATTAACTTACCGGGATGAAGATTACTAAGGTACCCTAATGACACATCTCCTCTCAGTCTCAACGACACAAAACCCACTAAAAATTGGTACTAGCAACTCTAGGGACAAAGGGGTAACAATACTTAACTTGATCTAGGACACCTATTCGCATGCAAATCTAAACCGAACAAGACCAAAACTCGCTCTCGCGCAATTCTAACATAGGCGAATAAAGAAACGAGACAAACCGACTCCCTATTACCTCTCAATCTCAAGGAAGGTGAACCTATTGATTTTTAATAATTAATTGCATAAAAGATTCCTATGGTCGCGCTAACCAAAACAATATCAAAAACACTAAGTCTATGACCTAAACATAGAACCCTAACCAAATTACACACAATCAATCAATCAAAATCATACGCGGAATCAAAAGCAATAATTATATAAAAACAATATTTTAACACATCCAAGATCAAATTAAATAAAGTTTTTCAATAGTAATATGTCATGTAACAAGTCAAAACCAAATAAGCCGTCAAACAAAATCAATATTCATCTTCACCTAAGTAGTTCAAGAGATTTAGCCACTCATATTTAAAGACGAAACTAAAGCATAAAAAATAGCAAAACTCATTGGTTCATTTATATTCAAAAAGCAACATGGAAACCCTAAACCCTAAAAGTGATTTCCTAAATCATAGATTTCCTAAACCCTAAAAGCAACATTGGTTCATTGGCTTCATCCATCTCCATTATAGGTTTCATCAAACCTTATTGGTTCATTTATATTCAAAAGCAACATGGAAAATTATTATTAGTAAATCAATTTAGAATTTTATGTACGTGGTTTTCTACAAACAATAATAATTGTGTATTATAAGTAACTAATATAAAAGTGATTTCCAGTTTTATGTTCTAGGTTGTCACGTTTACTATTATTATTATTATTTTTATTATTATTATTCGTTAATCTCAAGTTTAGTAAAACTGCTTCATTTTCTCTAGAAACCATTAAACTTACATGTGAACCAAATAGTAATAATATTCAATAAAAATTTGGCTCAAAAGTTCTTAAAAGTAGGGAATATTAATGTATAAATATGTATAATTTAGATGCCATCAATCTACTTAGGCAAGTGTTGTATAGGCCTCATAACCGAGAGATGTGCTTTACTCACAATTGACAATCGTTGTCTGTTTGCCTAACCACTTACTAATGTTGTGTGCTACAGCTGCCATTAGTAACTGGAAGCCAGATTCTCAAGTTCCTATTTTATTAATGTTATTGGGTCACTGATAATAGGATTTAAACATCGAAAATACTAATTAAATTACTTTTTGCTTATTTAACAGATGTCAACTGATAATAACTCCTCATTTACCCTCAAGACTATTCTTGAGAAAGAAAAGCTGAATGGCACCAACTTTCTTGAATGACACCGCAATTTGGGACTTGTTCTCAAAATGGCAAAGAAACCCGATGTTCTCGATGGACCTGTTCCAACCGAGCCTGAAAACAACATTGTTGCTGCCAGAAAGGTTCTTGACAAGCATAGAGACGACTCTACTGAAGCCGCCTGCATTATGCTAGCCACAATGTCTTACGAGCTTGCTAAAGTCTTGGAAGATTTTGGTGCCTATGAGACGCTTGAGCAACTCAAGGGCATGTTCCAGAAACATGCCCGTCAAGAACGCTATGACACCATGAAGCAGCTTATTAGGTGCAGAATGGAACAGGGATCCTCTGTTAGTGTGCATGTCATCAAGATGAAAGAGTACATCGACCAGCTAAAGAAACTTGATTATACCCTGTCGAATGAAATGACAACGGATTTCATCTTAAACTCTTTTCCCAGCTCTTACGACCAGTTCGTAATGAATTTCGATATGAATGCCTGGGTGAAGACAGTGCCGGAGCTTCATGGTATGCTCAAACGGCTAAGATGAATGCTCCCCACTAAGACTAATCAACTTCTCAAGTTCGATCTGCTGGTGTTAAGAAGCCCAAACCCAAGAACTGGGGTAATAATGGTAAAGGCAAGAAAAGGGTTACTGTTGCTGCCAAATCTATCACCAACACTAACAAGGGTGTTGCAAAGGTACCACCACCGCCTCCTGAGGAGCACCAGTGCTAAAATTGCAACAAAATGGGACACTGAAAGCGTAATTGTCCTGATTATTTTGCTGAGCTGAAAAGGTAGAGGACCAATGGTGAAAGCTCCTCTAAAGGTATTTCCACTTACGTTGTTAAACTTTTCACTATCTCTAGCAACACATGGGTATTTGATACTGGATGTGGTTACCACATCATTAATGTCTTGTAGGAACCTGAAAACTGGAAGAAGCTAAAACAAGGCAGCATGGAACTCATCGTTGGTGATGGGAAGAGAGTCCCAGTTCTTGCAACTGGCACATATCGTTTTGCTTCTCCATCTGGCCTTATAGTTACTTTGAATAACTGTTTGTTTGCACCTGGTTTGACTAGAAACATTATACTATTTGAACAAGGATTTAAGTACGCTTTTAATGGTATTGCTATTTCTGCCTACTCGAATGATGCCTTTTATTTTGAGGCCAAACCTCGAAATGGTATTTATGAGACTGATATTCAAATAAACAATAATGTATATAATCTTTCTAAACGTATCAGATCTGGCATCAATGATGCATTTCTATGGCACTGCCGACTTGGCCACATAAGCAAGGCACGAGTTAAGAGACTCCAATCCGAATGGATTCTTGAATCCACAGAACCAGACTCTTTTGATGACTGCGAATCCTGCTTAATTGGCAAACTCACCAAAGTCTCCTTCAGTAATAAGAATGAACGAGCAAAGGATCTGCTAGGACTTATACATACTGATGTATGCGACCCTTTCAGAACCATGCCTAGAAATCATAAAAGATACTTCGTTTCTTTTATTGACGATTGCAGTCGATATGCTTATGTGTATCTTGTGAAACACAAGGATGAAACTTAGGAAAAGTTTAGAGAGTTTCAAAATGAAGTGGAAAACCAACTCGTGAAAACTATTAAGATGCTTCGATCAGATCGAGGTGGAGAGTATCTCAGCTCAGAATTCATAAATTATCTTAAAAGAGCATGGAATTGTTTCACAGCTCACTCCACCCGGCACACCCCAACGTAATGGCGTGAGAGAAAGGAGAAATCTAACCTTGCTATACATGGTTCGATCGATGATGTGTAGAACTAACTTCCCTTACTCCTTTTGGAGCTTTGCCTTTATGACCGCCTCCTGCATTGTCAATCTGGCTCCAACTAAAAAGGTAATCAAAACCCCATATGAGATATGGCATGGGAGTAAACCCAATTTGTTTTTATGGGGATGTGATGCATATGTTACAAGTGATTCTGATGACAAGCTCGATCTTCGCGGCCTAAAAGTTGTTTTCGTCGGATACTATAACCAAAGCGAATATTATTTCTTCCATCCTGATACAAATATGATTTCTATCAAAAGGAAGGGCCACTTTCTCGAGAAGGAAATTCTCGATCGAGGAACTGGAAATAATATTGTCAATCTTGAAGAAATTCAAGAACCACAAACAACTGCCGAGGAAGTTGGAACATCTGATCAACAAGTTGTTGTTGCTGATACATCAGACATAAACACAAGCGTTCGCAGAAGTAATAGGACTCGCGTACCAAATTCTTAATACCTAAGGCATCTAGATGGTCCCGAAGTCCTCTTAGTAGCAGAGTCAAGCGACGAACCTGCTAATTACAAATCTGCTATCTTAGATCCAGAATCTGAGAAATGGCAAGATGCCATGAACGCTGAGATGCAATCTATGCGTGACAATCAAGTCTGAAACTTGGTTGACCTACCCCCAAATGTCAGGCAGTAGGGAGCAAGAAGATTTTCAAAAGGATAACCGACATGCATGGAAATGTGCAGACTTATAAATCACGCCTAGTCGCGAAAGGTTTTACTCAAACTCAGGGTATTGACTATGATGAAACCTTCTCGCCGTTGCTATGACTAAGTCAATAAGGATATTACTTGCTATAGCTGCGTATTATGACTACGAGATATGGAAAATGGATGTCAAAAATGCTTTTCTTAATGGACACCTTTCTGAAGATGTCTATATGGTTCAACCTGAAGGTTTTATCAATCCTAAATATCCTAACAGGGTGTGCAAACTGAATAAGTCCATTTATGGACTTAAACAGACATCTCGCAGCTGGAACCTTCATTTTGATGAGTAAATCAAAGAGTTTGGTTTTATCAAAATGAAGATGAGCCTTGTGTTTACAGAAAGGCTAGTGGGAGCGCTATATCATTCCTCATCCTGTATGTAGATGATATGCTAATCATTGGAAACAACATTCCTTTGCTTAAGGAGGTTAAGCACTGGTTGGGATCTTGTTTCGCAATGAAAGATCTTGGTGAAGCTGCTTATATTCTTGAAATCAAGATCTACCGAGATAGGTCTAAACGTCTTCTAGGGCTAAGTCAAAGTACATATATAGACAAGGCAATGACACGCTTCTCAATGGATAACTCCAATAAAAGGAGCTGTCCCCATGGCTAAAGGAACCGTGTTGAACAAATCGCAATCTACGGCAACAAACATTGAAACTAAGCACATGCAAGCAGTTCCATATGCTTCAGCTATTGGTTCTATCATGTATGCTATGTTATGCACTAGACCTGACGTCTCGTATGCTTTGAGCATGACTATTCGTTTTCAGCTAAATCCCGGCATTGCCCATTGGACTGCTGTAAAGAAAATTCTAAGGTACCTGAAAAGGACCAAGGATATGCTCTTAAGTTTGGAGGAGTGGTAGAGGAGCTCACTGTATGGTGTTACACTGATTCTAGCTTCCAGGCTAACCGAGATGATTCTCGCTCACAATCAGGATATGTATTTACTATAAATGGATGAGTTATTTACTAGAAAAGCTCCAAGCAGAGTTTGGTGGTGGATTCTACCACCGAATCAGAATAAATAGTTGAATCAGATGCTACTAAGGAAGCTGCTTGGATGAAAAAGTTCATCACTGACTTCGATGTGGTTCCAAGTATTTAATAACCAATCGAGGTGTTATGTGATAATACAGGTTGTATTGCTCAGGCCAAAGAGCCCAGATCTCATCACAGAGCCAAGCACATTTTAAGGAAGTTCCACCTTATACAGGAAATACTAGAATAAGGAGACATCAAAATAAGCAAAGTAGACACAAATCAAAACTTAGCTGACCCGTTCACTAAACCGATGACTCATGACAAGCATGATCATCATAGAGATGCTATCGATCTTAGATTAGCTAGTAGTTTGTTTTGGTTTAGTATTTGGATGTGTGAACATTTAAACAGTTATACTTTTCCGTTCTTTTGATTTAATGGCTAAATGCAAATGTTGAATGATATAACTGTGTTTGATTTTAATACGTTTAATCCATGAATATTGTATTCTAAATTATCCGTAGTTGGTCAGACTCATGGGAACGACTCTGAGTTAAGACTATTCTGACTTTGAACTCAAGGAGTTGACTTCCAAACTCACAGGCCTCATTATGAATGACGTTGGATGTAACTCGCATCAAATCATTTTCATGGATCTTAGTGATAAGATGTTTTGATATTGGTATACTCATTTAGTATCCTTAGACCTGAGATCCATATTAAAACATTCGTTTATTAAAGGCTGTTCTTTGATCAGTGTCAACCGCTGTCGCGTAACTGCCAGCTATAAAGGCATTGGTTGGGAATAATCTAAAGTTCAGTGGGAGTTGTATGTAATCAAGATGAGATTCTTTACTCTTACATGTTATGTAACAGTTAGACATCTTACGTGATGGGCTTTGAGCCCGTTAGTCTTCATTATTGCTTTGAACTCAATTAAACCATTTAGTAAATCTGATTTGAGTGGTCTATATAATTCAACATCACAAAAATAAAATAAGAATTAAACTTGTTGAAATATGCACCATTTACGTAATGTTATAAATTAATTGCAATGCTAACAAAGTTAATTGACATAAACTAAAAATTTGATAACAAAAAAGACGTTTGAAACATCAACTTCCAGTTTATTATAATTTACATTCAAATTCACATTTTCTAATGGAAAGCAATTTATCAAAATATGTTATTTTAGTTCGTTGTTTCTTTAAAACCTTGAATTCCAAATGTGAACAAATAAGACTAAACCTTAATAAAAACCAACTCAAAAGTAATTTGAAGTGTAGAAAATATCTATATATTTATATATAATTTAGCCCATATCACATGTCTTTTAGTACAAACATCCTAAAACATCATAACTTCAAATCTTATGCGAGCTTCTTTATTCACCCGTCATATGTCCCCCTCAAGCCAGCTATGCATACTAAAAGTCAGCTACGCTGAGTGAGTTCTAGTTAATCAGGCAACATACATTACATTTACATACTTACTTAAACGTATCCGGAGATACATATTACATACTTAGTATGTTTATCTTTTATTCACACATACCTTCATACATTCATACTTTTATACTTATCATACTTACATTCTCTCATACTTTCTTACTTACATTATTTCATATTTTCATACTTTTTTGTTTTAGCTTACTAATACATGTGTAATTATTTCTACGTTTTAAAGAGGCTTTCACCCTATAACCTCACATATATTATTAGGTTCGGCCACCCTCCTTTCCCAGATATTATTAAGGTATGCCATCCTCATTACACAGTTTATTCAGGTCTGCTACCCACCCACGTAACCATACAACCATACGTACATTTCTTTATATATAATCATGCAAATGTATCTACATGCATACTTCTAACCTTTTCTATATTTGTACATCATTTATACATCAATCATAAGTCATTCATTTAGCATAAACTTATCACCTAAGGTAAATGTATTAACTAAGTGCATGGAAGTATGCAAACAACCTTGAAAATCATAGCAGAGAAAGGGGGCTAGAAACTCACCTGAATCCAGTTCTTACAAACGTAATTCAGACCGGGTTTTCCTACTCTTTCATTATAAATGTTTCCTTTCATCCCTTCAGGGCCCGTTTCACCATCATAACAAGTTCTGGGTCACAACAACTCCATCATTTTGCTTTTACACGGGCGGAACAGTACCCAGTTGGTTCCGTCTCACGTCCAATAACCCTTTTGTTACAAGTTTACGTTTTTCCTACTAGTTTTAGTTTGATTCATCTTTCTATCAAAGCGTATGGCGAACCGACACGAAATACAGGAACTTTAAACTAAAAGTTACCTCTTTTGGTTCGAGTTCGAGTCTAGATGCAGATCTAGACGTGTTTCTTGTTTCGGATCTGATTCAGCACTCGAATTTGACTATGATTCTTGTTGCTCTATGATATAGGACTCGAAACCTACTCTCCTTTAGCTCGGATTTGAATCCAAAATCGAAGGAGAGTGTTTGCGTGTGCTTTTAAGAGTGTATAGAGGCATGGGTGATGGAAAAAAGGCATAAAGAAAATCAAGATAATGGTCACCACCTATGATCAAAATATTGAACACATAGGCAATCGTAGCAACCGATATTAATAAAGACTTAATTATTTTTAAAATAAAAAATTTCCCATTAGTTATTCACAAAATGAAAAATGCAAGATAAATGTTTGTTTAGATGATATAACCAATCACAACTACCGTTCTTTCTTTAGACAATATAACCAGTCTTACATGTTTACTATCTTCTAGCTCTTAAGATCTAGAGTACCTATTTTGCATCATCTTCTTGAGTTCCCATCTTATGTTTTGTGATTTCATAACAATGTTTAATTTTCTTAAATCATAACATGAAACTGTAGTTCACTAAAAAGCCTCTAAATCATAACCCTAAAAACTAAATTAATTTCCTGCCGCTGCTATTAAGATTGAACATTTTTACACCTACCAGATAGCATACATCATCTTATTAGAACTGCAGTTTTCCTATCCTACCAAGCACGCTTAAATTATTAATCAGGCGAGGTTTGTGTAACTAAATCAAACATGGCATCCAAATCTATCTAATAATCAACGAAAAGTACATAGTTAATCCAAACCTGGAAAAGATTTAGGGCATCGGAGAGGATGAGGAAAGATGGAGAATACGAACATGAACGATTTTGGTTGATATCTTGTTCGTGAGGAAAGGAGGTTGGTTGATACAAGGTGTGTCATCGCATCAGACGGTGCTTAGGATTGCTTATTTTCATCAACTTATAACTTATTAATATTTTGTATGTTGTTTTCTTGTGAGAAGAAAAGTTCCATAAACCACAAGATTGTAACTTATGACTTTTCCATAAGTCTTAAAGAGATAAAACTAAGGAATCCCAAACACCCCCTCAATGGTGGTGGTGGTGTATAGGGGACAAAGAAGTCTTTGACAGTGAAGAAGAAGAAGAATGAAATGGCGAGGATCTAGAAGAAGGTGTTGGGGGGTAAATGGTAACTTGATAGAAAAAGGGAAAATATATAATTATGTGTTTATGGTTGGGAAAATATATGTTATTAAGATGCAACAAAAAATATGTAAAAATCTCTTTTCTAAAAATTAAACACTAAAACCAAAATTCGTACATATCACACTCACCTAAAGAATTATGTATAAGATAAATATTGATGGCTTGGTTGAAAAAACAAATATTTTTAATATTTTATTAGGGTGTTTTTTATATGTTTACTTTTATTTGTATGTCTTTTTTTTTCTCTTCACTATGTAACGTAATGAATTTAACTGTTATTGACCGAATTTGCATCGATTTTTCGTTTTATAGTCGGGTTTTACCAATGACCGATTTTTTTCATGTTCCTTTTCTTTTGAAATATATCAATTTGATGAATCTATTATTTGAATTTCGTTTTAGTACCGTAACGAATGTTGCGGCGAATCGCCACCGCAAAGCGCAAGCTTTAACAACGGTCAGGTTACCTACCCAAATAAGCGTCAAAAATATGTCTTTTTAATACATGTTTTATGTTTTAAATTATGTTTATTTGTCGAATTTATTTTTAGGGTTTAGTTTCGATAGCGTTGCAAACATAAATATGACAGAATTCGTGTCAACTCATCGCCATAACACCTGGGTATTACCGACCCAATAAACGTTTTTTTTTTAAGTGTAAAATTTATTGTATCATAAACTATACGAATGTCATCACTATAATGAACATTGACTAATTTATTTTTTGGGCTTAGTGCCGGTAACGTAACGAACCTAACCAATATCAACCAAATTTGTGTCGCTTTGATCGTACGTTATACGTGTGCCAATAATGATTGGGTGTTTACATACAAATATATATTCTTTTATTTAGTGTCAGTGTCTAACGAACTTAACCAATACCAGCCGAGTTCATGTCCGGCAACGGGTTTTTATGTACTTTAGCTTTATAAAATGGAGTTTATTAATAATAATAATAATAATAATAATAATAATAATAATAACCATTAGAAAACAACCAAATGATTTACAATGAAGTGGCAGGTAAGCGGGCAACAAGCTGCGCCGCAACCTCCTTTTGGATAGCAAATCCAATTCTTCTAAAAACAATAAAATGGGGTTTATTGTATGTGTATGCTTAACGCTGTGTTCCCGAGCTCACTTCACGAATAAAAGGAAAGGAAATGAAAACATTGCCATTCATTTCCTTTCTTTTCATTTTCCTTTCCTTTCATTCATTTTTCTTTCCTTTCCTTTCCATCCATTCAATTCCTTCTAAAATGGAAGGAAAAAATTTACACTATAAAACCCTCCATTTTCGTTTCCTTTCCTTTGCTTTCTTTCCTTTAATGAAACTCGGGAACACACTTATTGTTCTTTCCTTCCTTTAATGAAACCCAGGAACACAACATTTTCTTTCCATCCCTTCATTTCATTTCCTTTCCCTTGTTAAATGAAACTCTGGAACAGAGCGAATTGTCCTATGAAACCAAACATCAGTCTTTGTGATTCTTCGGTCTTTCAGTTACACACCGATCACTTAGTCAGACACGAACAGTGTGCCGTCAGGAAATCCAACTTGAACCTCACGACAACAACCAAACAACCAACCAGTATCCTATTTCCACGCATTTTTTTACCTTTGTTAATTTCATCAAAAAGCACACATCTTTTTCGATCCTTCATCCAAATCTCCTATGGCGGAGGTTTCTTACCTCCAACTTCATGAACACGACGATGAACACCATGATCTCGATCTCGATGCCTTCGATTTCTTTTGCCGCACCAACCACGAAAATTCTATCCTCTTCGATCGTCAAAACCAGGTTAATTTTGTCATCGACATGTTTCATCAAACCGTCGAACAATCACAGTCACAATCACAATCACAATCACAATCTAATGGAACGGATGATGATAATAATTCAGGGTTTATGTTTTCGGATTGTTGGGATGATTTCTTCATATCCAGGACAACTACAGTCGTCCTGGGTACGGGATCAAATTCTGATTTTCAACCAGAATCTGATCCCAATAGGGACCCCATTCCCAATGCTAATGATGATTTAGAATGGGAGGAAATAGACGATAGCGCGTTAAACATGGTATCCGAACCGGATCACGAGGACACTACACAACAAGCCAATGATTTGGAGTGGGAGGTTTTGTTAAACAATCATAATATTGAATCTAATCAAGATTTAGTGGATTATAACTACACGGATTACGAGATGTTATTCGGGCAGTTTTTGGACAGTGACTCATCTTCGTCGGGCAGACCGCCCGCGTCCACCACGGTTGTGGAAAATTTATTATCCGTGGTGATAAAGAATGAAGATTTTGAAAACAGCGCGCTTTGTGCTGTTTGTAAAGATGAGATTGCGGTTGGGTTAATGGCAAAGAAGCTTCCGTGTGATCATGTTTACCACGGTTAGTGTATTGTTCCGTGGTTGGGGATCCGGAATACGTGTCCGGTTTGTCGTTATGAATTGTTAACGGATGACGTTGAGTATGAGCGAAGGAAGGCGGAAAGAGGTGGTGGTGATTGATGAATGTTGTTGGTAAGGTTGGTGTGATTTTGAAGGTGTAAGTTGGACTTTGTAATGTGTTGTTTTGTCAATTACATATATAATATATGATTGTTTGATTTGGAGATTAGCTCTTTGAATTCTAATGGAAATTGTATTTAGTTTGATAGTATAAAATATGATGAAGATTTGCTGGATTATTATGATACTTTTTAGAAGACACTTTTTGATAGCTAAAACCAAAAGGCACCTTTTGATCCATAATCTAGTTTTCTAATAAACTGTTAAACATAATAATTTAATTGAAAATTCTCAAAAGAGTCCTTTAATAGCGAGAGATTTCAAATTTGTCCATTCAAAATCAATTTTCTAGATTTATCCCTCTTTTAACGCATCGTCGACGACATGTTAAGTAGTCCCGCCAACGAGATAGCTAACACATGGTCAATGATGCGTTACGCATCCAAACACATGGTCAACGATGCGTTAGGCATCCAAACACATCGTCAACGACGCGTTAGGCATCTAAATACATGGTCAACGATGCGTTAGGCATCCAAACACTTGGTCAACGATACGTTAGGCCTCTTGTTTGTTTTTTTTAATATTATATTATCATAACTAATTTTACTTATATTTGGTTTTCTTTTATAACTTTTAATATATAAAGTTTTATATAATTTCGATTATACCGTTGAGACGTGTTTTTTTATCTATCTCTTGACATAAGATTTTTTTTTAAACCATGTCGGATCAAATTTTATTGAATATTTCGATATTAATTTAATACCGCTCGGTTTTGAGTAAACTTTATGTCGGTCTGTAGAAAAAAAAGCATGTCTCAACGGTATATTCGAAATTATATAAAACTTTATATATTAAAAGTTATAAAAGAAAACCAAATATATGTAAAATTAGTTATGATAATATGATATTATAAAAAAAACAAACAAGAGGCCTAACGCATCGTTGACCATGTGTTTGGATGCCTAACGTGTCGTTGACCATGTGTTTGGATGCGTAACGCATCGTTGACCATGTGTTAGCTATCTCGTCGGCGAGACTACTTAACATGTCTTCGACGATGCGTTAAAAGAGGGACAAATCTGGAAAAATGATTTTGAGGGGACAAATTTGAAATCTCTTGCTATTAATGGGCTCTTTTGGAAATTTTCCTATAATTTAAAGCTACACACAACAAAAAAAAAAGTTCTTTTTTCTAACTTTATTATTGTTTACAAAGGTTTAAAATGACTCATAAGCAAGTGAAGACTGAACCAATTAAGCATATCAGGTCTGCCTTTTGGCCTTAACCGTGTGGGGCGAATTTGGGTTCTGCCCACTGACCATTTCCGAATAGCACAAAAAAAATTCATAATCGGTCGACGGTCATGGCCCAACCAGAGACCAACCAACCCAGAAAGAACAAGACCGGACAATATATCAGTCTGGTCTTCATGTTTATTTTTTCTAAACTTTGGGTTCAGGTCCAATTCAGTTTCAACCTGACACACGCAACACGACCTGGTCCTCAGACCATCAGCCAGACCAACAACACTCAGATGATCGTTAATAGTAACGACTAATCCATCACAAATGTGTCAGCTGGTATTATCCTGGTAACAATTCTTCAATTACATAAAATATTATAAAAACTGAATGTTTCACAAACAAGAGTACACATAATATTATTCAGCTGACCTCCCATAAATATTTCTTACAAAATTAAAGATAAATATTTTCCAGTCAAAATGATACATCATCACATTGCACGCCCTTCACCGAATCATGTATGTATAAAATCAATAACAATAAACCATCGGCAGCTGTCACTAAGTAATGGTTAAACAGAGAATTTCTGGATCAACTTGTCGACGTGAATGATGATGTCATCGATGCGGGGTCGAACCGTTGGTTGAGGCTGAAGCATCCATGATACAAACTGATGAAGGGCTTCCGGATACGATGGTTTAGGGTTTGTCGGCCACTTAATTTGTGCATTCATTACAGCCAACTGCAAGCTGCCACCTGATTCCCCTAGTGCATACTCAAATGGAGACACACCATACCTGTTGAACAAACCAAACGTTCGGCAACAAGTTTGTTTATGTTCATTTATATAATAAACAAAGAAACATGAACAACAAAATTTGTTCAACTAGTTATAAAGAAACAAACAAACATGAACACATGTATCATTCATTTGTTTATGTTCATGAACGTAGGGCGTTTGTTCATTTATATTCATTTACTTTAATTCATTAGTATATTCATTTAAAATTTAGGCCCGCTTAATTCAGTCTGGTTGTAATAACCTTTAGGCCTAACACATTGTTGTTCAAATTTAGTTTTATATGGTTTTGGCATGGTTATGTTCATTCATCTATCCTATGTTTATTTGTTTACATTCGTGAACCATTCGTTGATAATGTTAAAGAACGAACATAAACGAACACAAACATGTTCATTTTCTTAACGAACGAACCTGAACAAAAAAATCTGTTTGTTTAATTGTTCCTGTTCGATCATTTGTTCGGTTAAAGCACAAATTGATTGGAAGATAAGAATAACATTAAATTAACTTATACGTTATAATTAGCTATTACAGCTTCGAATTATACTAAGTAATTGCAAATAAAAGAATAAGAGTTGGCTTACATTATAGCATACAAAGTGCAACCTAAAGACCACACATCAGTCCGTTCATCAATATCTGCTTGGCTCGGACAGTCCCATAATTCAGGTGCGCGGTAAGGGGCTGAAACATGCTCAGATGCCCATTCCTGGCAAACACAATACACAAATAATAATGAACTACTGTCATTTAATAAACGACATTAAATAATATAGAATATAAACCTGAAACTGGAGGGCCTCAGGTCGAGAGCGGATCTGCTTTCTAGCAGGGCGGGCACTTCCAAAATCCATCAGTATAGCCAATGGAGGCTGTCCTTTTCGGTGTGTTAAAAGAACGTTTCCTGGTTTCACATCGTTATGTGCATATGGTGTTTCAAGATTATGCATATGCTGGAGTCCTGCACAAAGCTGCAAACAGATTTTATCAATAATAAGTTGTAAAAAAAATTTAGAAGCTTTTATGCATTAATGATACATTGTAGGCAAATTTTAACTCATTTCCTTTAGGCATTTAACTATTTGACCCATTAGAGATAAAACTTAAACCTCTAAGAAAGATCTCCGATTCAATCATTCAAATTACAAACCATACTCTACACAAAAATGACAAATAATAACAAGCATCAAACAATCATATCATGCACAGAAAATTTTATTCACCTGACGAAAAACTTGAAGAACATCTGATGTAGAAAAGAACTCCTTCTTAGCTTTCATGGTTTTTGCATTATCCAACAACGTCCCATCCAAATGGACTGGAAATAACAGGTATGCCTCATGCGTCCAATTTTGTTCTGGTGTACCCTAATAAGCCAACAAAATATTATTTTGTGCTAAAGAAGAGTATTCAAGAGTTAGATCAGTTCTTGAATTACACAATTCAAAACTCTGTTTTAAAAAAGTGCTACATGTACAACCATAAGCTTTATGTACAACCAAAAGTTCCATTCGCCTCAACTATTTCACATTATAGCTTTTTTTTTTCAAGTAAAACGTTTATAATCTTTTCATTCTTTTGACTGTTTTTATATGTTACGCTCCTAGACACCCCAGTTCTGGCCTTTTTAAACAAGGGTACAAAATAGAAATACTTATTTCGAACAATTCTACTTCAAATCAGTTTGTTAGCTTGCAATCTTCTAACCACAAGTGAGTGAATCATGAGATATTTCATCAAATAATTAGAAACCCTAATGACCTTGTTCAAAATTAAGATTAAAACAATTTAAGATCTGAGATGTGAGATGTACCTTTACTGGAATAATGGCATGGTCAAGTAAGGGAAGCAGATTTGGGTGATTAAATAGGGATGAGATCCGAATCTCCTCCTTCACGAACTGCAATTGTTCGTTATTTTGAATCAAAACTTTCTTCATAGCATAAGTTCCATCATCTGCAAACATAAATCATTTCCTTCAAACAAGAAACAAAAGACAAACATACCAAGTAAAATCTCACTCATAGCAAGCTATGCTTAGGGTTTATGGAGGTTTTGATGGGGCAAACATTTCCTCTATCTTCTCTGAGAAGCCAAAGAGGTTGTTCCCACTGAGACCCCCGCTCCAAAAAAACCAGGATCTTCCCAGAAGGTCACTCATACTAATACTACTCTCGCCCAAGCACGCTTAACTACGGAATTCCAATGGGATCTGGTGGATTAGTGTTGGTACAATCTAGAGGTGCAAACAAAGCCGAGCTGCATACAAGCTCAAGTCGAGCTTGAGTCTCAAATTAAGTTTGTTTAGTTATCAAGCCTTGTATCGGAAGCTCATGTAGGCCCGTTGAGCCTTGTGTATTTTTAAGTTTGACCTCTTTTGGACTTTTGTTAATTAAGTTAACACTTCACTTTGGCTCGTTCAAGTTTTTCTCAAAATATATAAAACTAATAAAAATGTATATAAATTAATTAATAATCAATAAACAAGCATAGCCCGAGCTTGAAAAAGCAACTCAAGAGAAAAAGACCTCAAATCAAACCCCTCATAAGTCAAAACAAGACGATCTCGAAACCTATGATTACACCAAAAATAACTACATTTTGTGATGCAGGTATAAGCATTACACTAAACTACAATGTAAAAGCTAAATCGGCAAAATAAGAGAAATCTATAGATATACAATGTGGGGATACCGACCGGAGATGTGAGAGGAATGCTTGAATTTGTTGGATGCAGATACTCCTCCATTGGAAGTGTTGATGATGACTAAGAAGACGTAAGCGAAGCCCAGCTGGCGGATGACTTTGAAGCGGTTTTCGTTGATCCAAACGTCGCCGGCGGTGGAATCGTACAAGGCGTTCAGTCCGGAGAAAGAGCACCCCATCAGATGCAGATCTATTGATTTTGGGAATCTTATCTTAAAACAATTGTAAACATGATGCTGCAAATCGCTCTACCAGGCAAATCTCAACTCAACTCTGCGCCTGCCCACCGACGAGGAGCATTAGGCTGAGGGGTGTGGGGGGCTCGAACGGGGGCGCGAGTGGGGGCTCCAGCCAATAATATTGTGACGTGTGGCAGAGAGAGAAACTGGATAAGATGGGTGATGAAGCCCCCGCTGGAGCCCCTGGTAGAGGTGGTCAAAAAAACCGGTCCTCGAACCGGTTTGCCGGTTTAAACCGGAAACCGGTTTTTAAGAAAACCGGTTTTTTGTAAACCGGTTTGACCGGTTTACAAACCGGCGGTTTATATATCGGTTACACAATTTGGAGCCTAAACCGGTTTTATAACCGGTTTTAAAAAAAACCGGTTTTTTTTAATAACCGGTTTTTAAAAAACCGGTTTTTTTAATAACCGGTTATTAGAAAAAACCGGTTAACCGGTTTTTTTATAAACCGGTTTTTGACCGTTATAAAAAAACCGGTTAACCGGTTAAAAACCGGTTTTTTTCCCGTTGAGTAACGGCCATATAGCCGTTTTTTCTTATTTTTGACCGTTTTTTTTTCCCCATTTTACCCCCACAAACATCTATATATAGCTTAGGTTGGGTATTGGTTAGATCACACTCGATTATACAACTCCAAACGCTCTAAACGTTTATTACATACGCGATTATTTTGTTATCTCACGCTCAATTATACCACATTACCACTCCATACGCTCTTATTTCGTAGTCGATTATCATGGCCTCCCAAAGTGCTGCTTCATCCGTCAACATGGGTGCCTCGAACACGGGAGAAACGGTCGTTCGGGTCATCCCCACGAAACGAAACCAAGATGTTTGGCAACATTTCGACCTATGCGAAATGTCTAACGGTACCCAAAAAGCTCGATGCAAACATTGTTTGAAGTTTTATGGCAAAGATGCAAACTCCACTTTAAGAGCGCAAGTACAAAGGCCCTTTTGCAAGGCCTTGAAGGACGAATCGGGAAGTAGTTCGCAGCCGGAGATGACGAATCAAGGAACGGTGTTTACGTACGACCTTGAAGCGGTACGTCAACAGTTTTCAAACTTTGTGATTCAAAATACACTTCCTTTCAACCACTTCGACAACCCTCAATTCACGTCGATGATGCAAAAGTATGTTCAACCACGCTACCAACACGTAAGTCGTTCGACCCTTAGAAGAGATTGTCTTAAAGCTTGGAAAAACGCTAAATCCGAACTAATTTCATACTTTTCAAACTTACAAACTGGTGTAAACTTAACAACGGATGTGTGGTCGGTACCTAATGGTTCGCCCGACTCATACATTTGTGTGACGGCTCATTGGGTTGACCCCGGGTCGTGGCAAATGATGAAACGAACCGTTGCGTTTCAATTGTTTGATTACCCGCACACGGGTAGAAATATTTTTAAACTCTTGGATAAAGTCATTCGACAATACAAGATTGAAGATAAAATCTTTTCAATTTCGTTTGATAACGCGTCCAACAATACGGCCGCGGTTGGCCATTTAAAATTAAAGTATAAACCTATTTGTGATGGAGCGTTTTTTCATAGCCGATGCATTGCACATATTATCAACTTGGCCGTGCAAGATGGGTTAAACGTGATCGAAACGCAAAGAAACAATTTTAAAAGAATGTTACGAGATGTTTTTAGCAACAATAAAACATTTTCAAGATACAAAAAATTTTGTGATGAAGCTAATTGTCAATGGTTGGGGCCCAATTGGGATTGTCCAACAAGATGGAACTCGACTTGTGATATGTTTGAGAAAGCCATCCAACAAAAAGAATCACTAGTTGCGTTTCATCAAATAATGTCAAGTAGGGGTAAATGTGCACCGTACGATCCTAGAAACTGGTTATTGATTGAGATCGTTACGGAGGTCTTTCAAATTTTTAAATCTTGCACAACAAGTTTATCCGGGGTTTACTATCCAACAAGCCCCATTGCTTTACCAAAAATTGCTGTCATGTGCACAAAGTTGAGTGAACTTCATTGTAGGGGTGCACCTTATTTTGATATGGGTGTAAAAATGAAAGAAAAATTTAGAAAATATTTTCAACAACTACCCGCAGTTTTGACATGTGCAGCTGCGTTAAACCCTTGCATAAATGTTGGTGGTGTTGAAGCTTTAATAGAAAAAATTTGTGATGAGCTAGAGTTAAACGACGATCAAAACCCCTATTATAACCAAACTTTAAAGAATGCTTTCAACACCACCTTGTCTAACATGTATGATGTTTACCTTACAAAATACGGGTCGTCTTCCCAAATTCATGACTCGTTAAGAGCTGTTGCCCAATCCCAATCCGAAACCGACCTTGAAATGGGGATGTACTACATGATTTGGGAAGACGCCGGTAAACGTCAAAAGGTAAACACCCCAAGCAGTGAACTTGGAAGGTATGGTGGTACCAACTTTGTGAAACACATGACTCCAGATGAATTTAGAAGTCTTGATTTGCTGGCTTGGTGGAGAGGTAAGGAGGATGAGTTTCCGATCCTCGCCGCCATGGCCAAAGATTTACTAACGGTCCAAGCTTCCACGGTAGCTTCGGAGTCTGCTTTTTCTGTTTCTGGCAGGGTTATATCGATTAGGAGGACTCGACTCACTCCACCAGCTGTAGAGATGTCTATTTGCTACAAGGATTACTTGGACTCTTTAGATAGGGCACAACATCAACGCTCACTCGAGGGGGAAATGGACTATGAGGCGGGCTTGTATGAAGACAAGGTCAATCAAGGACACACTCAACCAATGACCGATGAAGAAGCCGCGTACGACGATTACCTAAGGAATAGCTCGGGATCGGGTAGCGATGAAAATAATGAGTAAGAAACAGCAAGTTGTTAATGTAATCGTGTCTAAGCATTCTTTAATGTTTGTATTTTTGAGTTACGAATATGCGATAACGATTTAATGTTTGTATTTTTAATGTAAAAGCTATAAATGAAAGTTATGTATTTTTGAGTTACGAATATGCGATAACGATTTAATGCTTGTAGTTACCGGTTTGCCTTGTAGTTACTGATTTGTTTATACTGTGAAAAAATAATGGTTATTTAAAAAAAAAAAAAAAAAAAAAAACCGGTTAACCGGTTAGACCGGTTATTAAAAAACCGGTTAATAAAAAAACCGGTTTATTAACCGGTTCTAACCGGTTCCCAAACCGGTCGTAACCGGTTTGACCGGTTATGGTTTTCATACACAAAAACCGGTTATTAACCGGTCCGGTTATTAACCGAACCGGTTTTTTTTCCTGGACGAAAAAAACCGGTCCGGTTAATAACCGAACCGGTTTTTTTAAAAAAACCGATTTGTGCACCTCTAGCCCCTGGCCCTGGTGTGGAGGGGCTCCAGCGGATTTTTTTTTTATTTTTTTATAAATATATTCAAAAAACGTATTATTAAAAAAACTCATAAATTATTAAAAAAAAAACACACATTAAAAAAAAAACACATTAATATCTAAAAATAAAAAAAAAATTAAAGTACTAAAAAAACATTATTCTTATTCTTCGGCTTGGTCTTCTTCGATCAACCTCTTTCGGATACGTTCCTTTTGATTTTCCATCAGCATTTGATCGACCGGATTTAGGTTACTGAAGTCTCTTGTAAGGAAGTCCAAATCTCTCATTCGACTTTTTTCCTTTTTGTCATTAGAGACCACCTCCATGGTTTTGTTGAATTTATTGAGGGATTCAACAAGATCGACGATGTTTACGGCTCCCCCCTCAGCCGGTTTTTTCCCCTTGGCGTCCCGTCCCAATGGCCGCCTCCTCGGCGGTGAAGACGTTTCCTCCCCCGCAATGTTTAGGTCGAATCCAACGCGGCAATCCGACCCGGCAGTAGTGCTATACGCTCCAGACGAACTAGTTTTAGACCGTTTCGGCCCTACTTCCGCATCATGGTCCGGCGCCACCAGCTCAACCCACTTGGAACACCTTTTCAACCTCTCCCACAACTTTACATCGTCCCACGTCTTCACCGTCCCATACCTCCGCAAACACTCCTGCTTCCACTCTTCGACAGTGAAATTGTAAACCGCCAAATCATCACTGCCACTTGGTCTCATACGACCGGCGTTCCTGTTGAAAAGATTAGTAAACAAGCCGACAAATTTTCTGATTTCGGACCACCGACCCGAAATCATATCGGCGTTTCGCTCTGTACTCCCAACGAGCGTATAGAACGTCTCCCTAACCTTTGTCCAAAAAACCTTGCTTTTTTGGTAGTCGGCTGCAAAATGAATAATTAAATTAGATTTCCAGTTAACTTTTTTAATTAACTTTTTTATTAAAAATCATTTTTAAAAACGTTAAAACAATTACCGCAACGCCGATCCTCAGAAATGACTATCCAAGCCCGACACAAGGCTTCCTTCTCATCCGATGACCACGGAGTGGTTTTCCGTTTCATCCTCGGAGTCGAAGCCGGTCCCGGCCCGTCCGTTGCAAGTTGTTTTTTTTCGGTGGACGCGTCTTCTTGCTCCCGTAGCATCACCGTGTGATTCTTGTGTCTCCGGAACAACAAAGTTAGGAGACGGTTGTATGTTGGATTGTTGAAAGCCGGATGTTTCTTGCGACCCCGAAAAAAACATCGATTGGTCTGGTGACGACCATAAATCGTCGAACTATAACCTGAATCTAGGTTTGGGTACCAATTTCCAGACATGTTTTTAAAAAAAAGTTTGGAAGATGGGTTGATTTTGGGTTTTTTTTTGAAGTTGTGGTAATTGTTTTATGTGATTTTGGGTGTGGTAATTGTTTTAGGTGATATTGGGTTTATATATAGGAAGAATAATTTTTTTTTTATTAAATTAAAGAGCCCAACGGCTCATTTGTGTACTCCCAACGGCTATGTCACGTCTCCCAATGCTCCTTTACGCCACCTTTCTCCCGCGACCCACCTTGCGCCTGCTTTGAATTCCGTGCTCGCGCCCCTCTCGCGCCCCGGTGGTGTGGTGCTCGCGCCCCCGCTGAAGCCCCACACCCCTCAGCCTTATATTAGATGAGACTCAGATTCAAGTAAATCAATCAACATTTATGGATAAGGATCAAATATAAAAGGAAAAGGAAGGAAAAAAGGAAATGAAAAGGGGAGACTTTTAATAAAAATTTCAAAGAAAATTATAAATTAAAATAGAAATACAAAGCAAAAAAATTATAAATTCAAATGTTTACTCTAAATGAGTTAACCCAAACCGACTCGGGTTAAACCCGACTAGACCTTAGACCGAAATTTATAGAAAACCAATAACCGAAATCCGGACCTAAGCAAAATTACGGGTATCGAAGGCGAAAACTGAGAAACACAAAAGGGGCTGAATTTCCACCATCCCTTTGCATAACAATTAGCACCCGTTAGGATTGTTGATGATTAATGAAGAAGAAGAGAGACGATAAGGAAAAGACAAATAAGTCTTTAACATGTGGTTGCATCTTTACTGGATGTTGAAGAAGAAATATATGATTATGTAGAACTGTGAATAGAAAGGAGATATATGAAGTATAAAACAAAGGTTAAAAGGTTAAGTGTAACTTTTTGATGTTTCTCTACTGTCACACACAATATAAAAAGTTAAGATATACATCTACGTGTAGCCTTTTGATGTTTCTCTACTGCCACACACAATATAAAAAGTTAAGATATACATCTAGATGTGTGTAATTTACAACTAAAAAAACTAGCATTTTCAATCTGGTTCTAAACTAACTAGATATGAATAAATTATTAAGAAAAATATCTTTCCAATAGAAAATTAAGAGTACTCATTTACTAGACTTAGAAAAGTATTTAGGGTTGCTCAGGGACTCACCTTGGCCCATCCAGCTTTTTTGCTTAGTATGGTAAATTTTAAGAAAAAAAAATTATATCTATTGAGTTCGGCCTATTCATATTATTTGTGTCCGGCCCATCCATATTATTTGTGTCAGGGCCACATTTGATTTTCTTAAATAAACCCCTACCTAAGAAATCTTTCCCCTTGCATCTTGTCTTTGCTTGTTTAAGCAATTGGTTTTTTATGTATAAGAACGGTAAGTTGAATGATTGAATTGGTGTTTTAGTTTAATGATTGAATATAGAGTTTTTATTGTTTAACCTGACCCGAACCAGATTGCTGATCCGAAACTTAAAGGTAGAAAAAAAATTGAGTCTCGTGACTTTCGGCCCATCCATACTAGACGTTGAAGATCCGCCACTAGGGTTGCTTTATATGTTCTCCATATACCACGTATTTTTCTCTATCCTATCCTCACTCACTCTCTTCTCTCATCTCATTTAATTTTTTACTCTAAACCTCACGAAGAACATGGAGTTCATCTGCATGAGTTAAGAGAATGAAGAAAAGATATCTTCAAATCAAAGGAATACGACAAGTACTGAAATAAGAGAATGATGAAAAGATTTATCTTCAAATCATAAAAAATATGACGAAGACGAAGGTGATGCTGTAGACAGAGATGGGCAAATATCGGTTCTTCGGGTTTGTTTAGGTCTTCATAGGCAAAACCCGAACTCGACCTGAGACCGATTGGATTAGATTTGAAGGACCGAATGCATATGTATAATGGGGAAGGTTATTGTACAAATTAAATTAACATACTAAACATACAAATAACATAGTGTAATTATAGTTCTCAAGTAGAGTAATTATGCGACAAAAAATAAAATAGTGTACTAATAACACTACTCATAAACGTAATTACACTACTAACACAGATAGTTACTCTATACTATTACACCAAATTATACTACTTATTTCAACTAGAGTAATTATTTTGTAAGTAGAGTAATTGTAGTATATGCTTCTTCCTCCTCAAATTATACTAGTTTTAACTAGAGTAATTATTTTGTAAGTAGAGTAATTGTAGTATCTGCTTCTTCCTTCTCAAATTACACTACGTGTTTCAAATAGAGTAATTATATTGTAGGTAGAGTAATTATTAAATATGCTTCTTCATCTTCCTCAAATATCCACGGCCATTTCTTCAATTGGAAATATCAATTAGCTTCAATTGATGTATTACTTCGATTTGTAGGTTTCAATTAAGCAATCAATATTCTCAAAATATTCAATTTGATTCACAAAATTGTAACCTAGGAATGAACGACAACAATAAGAAATGACGATCGACGAGGTAAGGTGGCTGGAATCTGACGGATGCGGACGGTGACGAAATTGATAAGCGCTTGACAGTTGTGAGTTTGAGGCGGAGGCGTGGTGGCCAGAGGATCAATTGAATTAGGCGGAGGTGGTTGCGTGGTGGGGAATTGAGGAGGTGCTTCCGTGGGGAATTGAGAAGGTCCGTGCTGCCGTGGGGAATTACGAGGCAATGGAGCCTTGGTTGAAGGAAAGGTGGTGGAGTGATTGGAGTCTGGTGATTTTGTGGTGAATGAGGAAGAAGATTGAGATTCTGGTGGTTGAATGAGGAAGAAGATGGAGATGTGGTGTGGTGGTTTTGTGCAGTTTGTATGTTTAGTACAAATTTTTTATTTGTATTTGATCCATCTCCTATGTATATTATTAGGGTCGGTCCAGTATCGGGTTTTTTCGGGCAGGTTCTTCGGGTTTTTTCGGTCCGGCCTCAATTTTGCACACCCCTAGTTTACTCCGTCATTTCCGTTTCAAAAAAAAAATTAAAAATTAACTGACTAAAAGACACAATTCGAGATAAAAAACACAATAACGAAAATAAACACAAAACACAATCAATGATGAAAATAAACACAAAACAAAATGATACACAAAAGGCACAATGATCTTTTCCCTTAGCATTGTGTCTTTTTTTTACGAGGAAGACGGTGAAAACATTTTTATATTTTTTCGTTTTTTATTAACTTTTGAGTTATGATTATTTATTATTTTTTAGGGATTTTTTATGTGGCTATAAACCCTTCTCATTTTTGTTCACTTTGTAAAATAACTTGACCCATATTATTATTATTATTATTATTATTATTATTTAACATCAATTTTTTTCCATATTAAAATCCCTAAACTTTTATTAATGAAATTGCCTTTAAAAACACAAATAAAACTCGGGAACATAACATTCCGTTTCTTTCTCTTCATTTTCTTTTCTTTCTTTCGTTTAGTGAGACTCGGGAATACAACGTAAGTCTTCCAAAATAAGAAAAAGAAATCGCCAAATCCTCAAACCTTGCACATGCAAGAATTTAAACCAACTATCTCACTTTGTTGTTGTTGGCATTGGTGTTGCTAATCCTTCGAGTTTAGTTTTTTTCTTTTTTTGATATACATAAGTTCCGATAATAGTGTTAGTTCGATAAATAGATGGATTAATTCTGATAAAAGAAATCATATTTGTGTTCATTTGGTCATTACAGATTTAGAGTATTTGTATACAACAACCAT
>NW_027504588.1:0-13629 GCF_021521415.1 Bidens hawaiensis
TTATCTTACTTTCATACATACATGAGTATATACCTTATCCCTTCATTCCATTCTTTCTTTGCATACTTTACATCTATTCATAATTTACATACTTATATGTTTTAAAAAAGCATTACGCCCTACTGCCTCGAGTATTATCGGGGCTCGGTCCCTTTTCTGCCTCATATATTATTAGGGTCCGGTCCCTTTCTACCTCGAGTATTATTAGGGCTCGCTCCCTTTTCTGCCTCAAATATTATTAGGGTCCGGTCCCTTTTCTGCCTCGAGTATTACCAGGGCTCGGTCCCTTTCTTCTGTACCTTTCCATACCTTTATATTTGTTCATAACATATATATATCATCCATACATTGTATATAACATTCATATCTTTAATTATAACCCTGACTATACATGCAATATCCGAAGATCGTTCATGTACCGACAAGCAATCATTTGTATCTTTCACATAAACATATATGGCATACACATACCACATAAGATAAGTGTATTAACTAATCACATCGAGTATGCACACAGCCCCGAAGGCATAACAAGGAATGGGGCTAGAAACTCACCGGAGCTCGGTTACGTTCACCGTCAATGGTTATTCCTTTCTTTAGTTGTGCGCGACTAACTGTATAACAATTACACGTATCAATCAACTATCACTACCCATATCGTATTTCCAGTTTATTATAACCCTGAAGAACGGGGGTATGGGGGCAACGCCCCTGGCAGCGGGGCTCTAGGGTCCAAGTGGCAGAGCCCCTGGCTGGGGTCGAGCTGCCAGGTCAGCTTGGAAAAAGTTTATTTTCATTAATTGTCTTAACACATTTTCCATTAGAATTCTAATTATTATTTTATTTTCTAACTCAAAAGGTTCGAGGGCTTCCTTGTAATTAATCCATTTTATTTTAAGTCCAGGGACCTTTCTGTCGTTCATTCAAACTCTAATTCGTTATCCAGTTCGTCATCCAGTCCTTTAACGAATGGACTCCTTCGTTATTTCTTAACGAATGGACTCCTTCGTTATTTCAAACTGGGGGTTCATTCATCAGTTCGTTGTTAACGAAATACTTAACGAATGGCATAACGAACTGCTTCTAATTCGTTATCTCTCCTTAATGAATGAGCATAACGAATTGCTTGTTAATTCGTTATGTCTCCGTTAATGAACTAGGGTTAGGTCAGAGAATGTCAAAATATTCCTTGACATTCTCTTAACCTCGTACACCTTTTTCGGTGCCGTTATCGCCGGAAAACCGAGATCTCTCCGGAAAAGCGAGATCTCAGTTATTTTCCACCGTTTTTCGTCTCGTTCGATCCAGATCTGAGCTAGGGTGACCCCTAAGCTCATATTTTGATGGGTTTATACCCGATTCCACCCTGATCTCATGACTTTAACGGTTTAATGGTGTCGGCTCGTTGTTTCGCGACTAAATCTAGCAAGTTTGGATCCATACAATATCATACTATCTTTACCTCGGGTCGGGATCGATTCTTCTTCTTGGTTTCGGTTTAGATAAAGGGAGAAATAGAGAAAGAGCTTAAGTGTGTGTTTTGGGTGGTGTATGGAATGGATGAGAATGAATTAATTAATGGTAATTATTGTATTTATATCATGGGTCATGGGCTTAAGCCCATGGTCTTTTCCTCCTTTTCTTATTAACCCAAGTCCATACCCATATTACTTAACCTAACAAAAGCCCGACTCCTAATAACTCATATGTTATTTTATTAACCTAAACGAGAAAACGGGATGTTACAACAAATGAAAGTTTAGTATATTAAGGGAACGATTATTATTGATATAATCATTATTATTGGTATCTATATTAGAGCCCGAGTTACACACGATTGAAAATATAAAAATAATAACATAAGAACTTTTAAAAATTATACTTAGTTTTTTGAAACCCGGATCATAGTTCCAGATCCATAATAATCTAGCTAGTATTTGAACTAACAATATACCAAAACATATTTATAATCTAATAATACAAAAGAACAATATGGTACCAAACTACCAATTAAAAGTAACTATAACCCACAACCTGCATCTTCTTCAAACAATATGAAATTTGAAATGAATGATCAACTTTGTATTGTGAATCTCTTGGACATGTTTGGCTGCTACAAATTCGAATTATAAGGTATTACGTCATGAATATTAGTTAAACGGTAATTGCATCATTTGTAATTAAAAGTACAACTCTAATATAATTAATATGTTATAAACAAAATGGATTCATATGTTATAAACAATTACAAAAGTTTAAATAAACATATATGTTATAATAATAACATATAAAATGATTCATAAGATTATCCCAACATCACCTATAACATCTTTTGTCTTATACTTTGTAACTAATTTTGAAACTGCACCTTCAACACTGTCATAAGTATCCTTGATGTTCATCTTTAGATTTGTTAACAAAGTTTGCCTCAACAATTTTCATATGAGTAGCACTATTCTTACCAAATGATATCTTCTCCTTCATAACAAAAGAGAAGTTAAAAAAGAAAAAGTAACAGTCCCATATCACATATATTAAACATACAAATTAAAAATTTCCAATATTGCATTGATGATGTCTTAGGATTGGATATTACCATTGCTAATATGGTTTAATTCGAACATTTCAACAATTCAAGTAACAATAAATAAGCAAGTATTTTAATCTATAAAACAATTAAAATATTAACATTTATAATATTACTAATACCACTTCGTTGTTAAACCTCTGTTCCAAACACTCCAGAAACAATATATCATTAGCAAACTTAGCAATATTAAAACACGTTGCTCTTTCAAAGTCGTTGTCGACCAAGAGGAGTAAGTATTCCTTTCAAAACAGAGCATTCCCAAACTGATATAATTTCATATAGTTTAAAACTCATGTGAGTTATTTTTGAAAAAATATTACGTAACGTTAATAAAGGAATCTAATTTGTGAATTATGGAAATGTCAGAAGTCATTTATTTAAAAATCTCCCACATAAAATTAAATTTAAAAAAATGTTTAATTATGGATTATGTATTAAGTTAATATATAATAAATAATTAACTTTTTATTATATAATAAAATTTATATCGTTATATAGTTTTACAAAAATAATACACCTTTATTTTAAAATTTAAAGTGTCATTAATTTGAACACATATTTTGATAAATATTATTGATTCACATTTAATAGTATTAAATGTGGGTGATGTGTATTATAGAAAGTTTTTGAATATATTGTTATGTATTTTGGAAAACTGTAATCTATATTTATAGAAATTATAGAGACTTGATCAACATATTAAAGTTTGAGAAAACAGTCTATATTAATATAGAATAAAAACTTAAACGAATAATAATGCAAAAAAATCTATATTAATATTGAATATAATAATGTTGTGAACAATATATGTAAAGTAAATAATATGAATGCAAAAAAAAAAAAGCATTGTAGTGTTTTTCGATATAAATATTCCATTAAAAAGGATTTAGTTTGAATTTAAGCTATTTATTATTCAAATTTGGTTTTTTTAACAAATAAGGAAAGTCAAACTATATAATTGTAATAATGGGATTCTTAGACTAAGATAAATATATATATATATATATATATATATATATATATATATATATATTAAATTGTATATTTTCAAACTAAGATATAATAATAATTTTTTGTAAACTAAGTATAGATGAGTAATAATCGATTTCTATAATACCATACTAAATGTGTATAGATCTAAAAATATAAATTAGAAAATTTTTCATCCTGATTTTAAGATAAGAATTATGCTTATGAGATCTTTTCTTTCTTTCTTCATCCAAAAAATTCCTAAAATTAAAAAAAAAAAATCAAAACTATGAATGTGTAGATTTGACATATAAAGACAACCTAAATCATGTTGATCATCCGTATAGAAAATATATAAAAACACAATTAAATTAAATGTATAATATTAATCAATGGGAACTTGTGTTCACAACTTACAAATATAAATTAGAAAAACAAAATGAGAATATTGTTTTGAGTCATCCTCATTTCAAGCAAAGAATCATGCTCATGAGATCATTTACTTCTTTCATATAATTAAAAAAAATCTTAAAAGTAAAACACAATCAAAACTATGAATGTACAGATTTAGTTTTCCCATGATCATGACGATAATACCAAAGATACGACTTAACAAAATTCTTCAACCCGGTTGCCAAATCCGTCGTCGGCTTATACCTAAGTTCCCGTCCAGCCAAACTTATATTCAAGTGCGTAAATGGAACATCAATATAACAATCAACGACCTATTCGGAACAATAACACTTTTAACAAAAAACTAAAAAAACATAATGAATTATATAAGCACGACAAAAAATATAAACCTTACAAACAAACAAATTCGTGTTTGCTAAATATGGTGTGATAGTGTAAGAATTCTTGTATCAAGTCATAGTATTTATACGTAAGTAGTAAATGATTGAATTTTTGGAGAGTTAAATAAAGAAGGGAGGTATAAATGTAATTAAGTACAAACATAAAATTAGGGATTTTGAATTAGTAAAAATTATGGACGAAAATTAGAAAATCTTAATTAGGGGATTTTCAAATTTTGAAATACTTGAATGTAATGTTTTTAAATTATATTATAAATATAAAATAATTAAAATTAATATCTCTAAATCTACACCATAATTTCAACCTACAACATTAAAATATTAATGTAGAAAATAACTTAATATAGTTTCAATAGAATCAAAATACAAAAAATAAAACCTGATGATTTAAGTGACCAGTGGTAAAGTTGATGGATTTGTAGCACAGTCATGGGTAGGCCGATATGCTGTAGATTAAACGTCTGACTGGTGAAAAACTTCGTCGATGGTGGACGGTGAATTTGTCGGATAAATGAATTGAAGGTTGAGATCCGTGGAAGGGATGGAGGCGTAAAAGAGGAGATAACTGATTATGGTTTTTAGGTTAAATTATGTTATAATGAAAAATGAATACATAATAATAGATATAATATAAATAATAGAAATTCATAATTAATAATTATAACTATTAATCATTAAAAAGAATTGATTATAGATTATTTTAATTTAATTTAATTTTGATTTATTTTATTTAAATGAAAATTAGAAAAGTGGTAGATGTAGATGGAAAGTTTAGGAAACAACCAATAGAAATATGCAAAGATTACTTAAAGTCTATTGGTTTAAAAGTATAGTTAGATATATATTTATTTACTAGTCAGGTACACGCGCGATGCAGCGGGAAACAATACGTAAAGGTTGTTAGCAAGCCAAGCCTAGCTCAGGCTCGACTCAAACTTCAATCCGAGCTCAACCTCAAGTCCGTCTTGAATATTTTGATATTTATATAATTTAAGTTCTTTTAAAAATATTTTTATAAAACATATAAAAGAAAAAAAAATTAAAGTTCATATTTAGATAATAAGTGATCAAAGTTGTAAGTATTCCTTAAAATTTGAATTGTAATAAGTTTTTTTATGTTTTTTATAATAAAGATAAAGGGCTATATATGTAATTAAATGAAACATGATATTGTAAATTTTATCATTTAGAAATTTGTACATTCATGTAAAATTTTATGCACTAATGACTTGTACATTTTAAACCGTCCATCTGTTTTGAAAAAAATTTATACTGAAACGTCAACAAAAATAAGCACGTTTAAATAGGTATGTTCGAAAAACTTTTAATCTTATTTTTGTAAGGCATATAGGAAGAAAACCAAAAAATAAATAAAGTTGATTAAAAAGTAGGTAATCATGAGGGATCAAAGTTGTAACTATTTTCTTAATTAACAAAATTTAAGTAAAGTTAAGGTACCATACTTGTAACTATTTTGATAAAAATCAAATGACGGTGGGTTTTATGTGTGTAAAAGACAAATGTATCACTACTTAAAGATGTATCTTTTATTTTCGTGAATGATATTAGGGTTTAAAAAAATAAAATAAAGTCCAACGACAACCGTCGGGTAATGAATTAACCAAGTATTTTTCTCAATACTATTTTAACTAAACCATTTATAGTCAAAACTGACTATGAAAAACTATAAACCAAAATATAAGTTACTTTTTCATGTTAGACTCAACATAAATTATGAAGTGATCCATATTCACACAACCCTGGTCATGATGGATGATTATGTTTACGTATGGATATTAAAATGTTATGTATGCTTGTTTATTTCTTTTGATATAAGTTTTCGACTATTTTACAATATTATCTCTCAACTCAACTCGATAAAGCAATCAATATTATTAAATAATAATATGGGGTTAGCTTGCAACTAGCAAACTTGCAACCAATAACTGCCCATAATAAATTCGAGCAGAAGGTGTGGTGTTCAGTGAGGGGTATTATCGACATTTCATGACGTAGCCGACTATCTTTTATCCAACAACTAAAACGATGTCTTTGGAATCGAATTTAATAGCGTACTTCGTCTCGACGCTTCCAAACAAAAATGTTTGATTTTGTGTTTTGACTTCTAGAAACAACTTTTCCAACTCATATATTTTTTATTGAATTAAACTTAAAATAAAAAATTGCAGCTGTAGTAACTCTTTTAAGGTTGTGTTTAAAAATATTAAAACGTTAATGTAACAAAAATTGTCTCAAATCATTAGTTATAAGCTGAATTGTTAAAATATCATTAGTCATTGGTACTAATAAAACGAGTATTTATTTCTTTGGAATGATAACTAAACACATGGTACGGGTTTGTTATCTAAATTTTTTTAATAGTGTTATTCATACGTGAAAATCTCGACTACCCCTTTTAAATTAGTGTTAAACCCTCTATGTAACTCCTGATACAATTTATAGGTTTGCAACTACCCCAATATATTATGTTTCTTATTAAAAATTAACTCTTTAACGAACCTGTACATTTTCATATTGATCTATCATGTAAATTAAACTCCGTTTACGTTTAAAATGGATAACATCTCACAAGAATACTAGTACTCTTTATATGTTTTTCTTTGGTGTTATGATGTGACATATTAATTGACATGTTGATTATAATATAATTTAATGGTTTCTTAAAGATATTCGTGTGATTGATGCTAACGTTCAAAGTAAAATGCGTGACATTTTCTGCCCGATATAGTAAGAGACTTCATCTCAAAAGTGACGTTTTCCACCGCTAAAATGACCAAAATGAATGCTGCTATTCAACCAGAAAGAATCAACACTTTGTTGTTTGTATATCAACCACCTTACACGGGGCGTTGCATGACCAAGCTGATGTTTATATTGTAAATATTAAGAATTGGCGTGAAATCGTCCGGAATCGACGGTGTCTGCACTAAATCTTATGAAAAAAAAATCTTGCATTGCGGTGGCAAAACCGACACAAATTCGGTCAACATCGAGTTTAAGAACCAGATAAAAAAAATCGTCCACACCAAAATACAAAAAATTAACAAATTTGAAAAAAAAAACGCGGCCAACCAAAAATATACATGCAGGTTGCGCCCAAGAAATGACGTGAATTTGGCCGGAATCATTGGACGGTATTAATGAAACAAAAACTTGCGCGTTGTGGTGGCGAACTGGAAAGAATTTGGTCGGTATCGACACTAGGTTAAAAACATACAACTCACTCTTTATCGATGGTACCGACACTAAATCATAGGCTAAAAGAATTTAACATAAAAGAGACGATCTCGACGATTACAAAAACCCGCACTTTATAGAGCTGAACATACATATATTCGGTCATAATCGACGACATCAACACTAAATTGTAAGCATAGAATTTGATTATTATCAGCAATATCGACACTAAATTGTAGGCTATGAAGAATTTAACATAAAGAAAAATAATAAATAGAAAATAATTTGAAATGTCAATATGGGATTGGTGCCATGTAGACCGATCAAATCCACCATGACACCAACCCATGGATTTTAATTATATATAGCATCGATAATACCGACACTAAATTGTAGGTTAAAAATACTTAAACAAAAAAGAACATGAACTATCATAATGGGATTGATGACACGTGCACCAATCAAATTCATCGTAGCACCAGCCCGTTGTTTCAGTTATATATAGCATTCCTTTTTCTCTTTTTTTTCAATTTTATAGTATTATTTAGAAACGATTATAAATAAGTTTACTTGCATACAAGTCCTCTACCTCAAATTATTTTATATTTTTGTTTGAAAATCTTTAGCAATCTAATATGATGAAGTCATGAACACGAAACAATAGTCATATTTTATACGATTTGAAAGAGCTAGTCAACATAAACACAAATGGTTGAGTAGTAGTAATTCAATGCTCAAGCGGTTATCTACCCAACGTAGACACTTACGTATGTATGCTTCTAGTGCTTTTGGAGCAAGGGGCGCCTGCAGATACCCACCCAATATGCGGGTATGATACCCAAGCCGACAACACTGCCGACGGTTGTCTAAGTCCAAAATCGGGTACCATTTGACGGGTACTACTATCTGATGCCATATATCTGTTGGGGTCTAACTGGCCTTTGTACATTTAGCACGTTAAGCCTACTTAGGATTAAAAGCAGCTAGTTATCGAATAAAAAGGAAAGCTAAAATAAAACACGTACATTATGCAATAACGTCAATTTTAAAGGACATTGAAAATACATAATTAGTTATTGGCAATTTCATGTTGTTATGGCTTTGAAATCAATTTGTCTGCATTTAATGAAAGAATTTTTTTCAAAGTGTTAAATTAAATTAAATGAATGATTTTAAATAGCAAAAACAGTGATCACCTCTTAGTTTTAAGGATTGGTTCTCGCATTGGTGTCAAAGATCGACACACAAAGATTGACAAGCTAGTACATCAACATGCCACTTTGAATAGGACCAGCATAGGATGACTCATTCTTACCTACCACTGTCTATCATGACATTAGGGATTGCAATTGTTCGAGTTCGGATTAGGTATTGATAATCTCAGTCTTATACATGATTGTATAATTGTGTTCCGTACATGGCTCATTACTCGTTGAGTAATTACCTGTTTAAACATAGGACACACTCACGGATATCACACACACACACACACACATACTAGTTTTTATCCCAAGTATTACGGGGTTATTTTACATTACTCGTTTTGAATATTTATATACTTTTTTGGGTTGAATTTTATTTATTGTAATAAAATTTATAATATACTTAGAGTTTGATAATAAAAAGGTTTCACAAATAACTAAGATGTTATAACCCGGTTAAAAGTTATCCGGGTTTGGTAAGACCCAAGACCCGCTTATTTTTTTTACTATAAAATTGTTTCTTAATTATAAATAATATTTTTTATAAAAAAAATCATATAAAAATTTTTAGTATATCCTATTTTATAGGATTTTCACATTAATAACTTGGTGAGAATATTTTTAATTTAATAAGATGTAATAAATCGTTTAATGAATATCTGGGTTTGGTAAGACCCATACATTTGAATTCGGGTCAAATGCATGAGAAGCCTCCATTTAAAAATCAAGCAAATCTGATGACTCCAAAAAAGGGGGGAGCGACCACATCGCGACACTTAAGATTTTTATGTTTTCGTTTATATATATTATACTAATTTGATCCTCCCGTGTTACGATAGTTTATTTAAGTTTTTGTTTTTAATCGGTTCGGTATTTTATGATGATTTATTTTATTTTTTAACGTAATTTGTTTAATTTAATACATATATATTAGTTTGTTTATATTCTTTTGTGTTTGGGTATTTTTAATTGAGATGTGTAGATTTTTTAGATTTTCAGCGAACAAAAATACACGAACACGAACATGTTATTTTTTTAATTGAACAAACATGAACACAAAAATTTGTCTAATGAAAAAGGGGACGATGATGTAGTTGATGATGACGGGTAGTATCAGAATTTAACCGACGATGGAGATGATAGACCAGCAATGGAAAACATGTAAAGAAGATAAATTAAATTTGGGTTTGAGGATGAATGTATTTAACAATAAATAAGATCTTATAACCCATTTGAGAGCTATTAGGGTTTTATATGACCCAAAACCCGTGGAAATTATTTGTCACACCCGGCCCTGAGCGGCGGAAACAGCCGGGCGCGCACGAGTGGGGATTGATACTTAAGCACGGGCCATTGCAAACATTCAAAGTAAGATTTTCATTTCGCATGAAAAGTTTAATACAACTACATTACATTGTTTAAAAATTACATAAAAACATCCAAGTATAAAAATTGTTGAAGATTTCCACGCCATATCCCCATGCGCGGCGGGAACAACCACGCGCATCGAAGGGATAGAACTAAAATCTTCCAAAAAGCTAGTTTAGAAGTTCAGCGTGAGGTGCTCTAAGTGTGACTCCATGCGCTACCTAGTTATCTCCTGAAAGACACGTAAAAACATTTGAATCAGTATAAACTGAGTGAGTTCACAAGTCTTTGTAACTTGATAAATCGTATTGCATCATAATCTTGATACAATTCATTCTGAAACATAATTCTGGTAGCATTATTAAAACACATGCTTGGTAAAACATAGTTATATCAACATATTCTGATAAAATCGTTCCGCGGGTTACGCGCGAACATTTCTGGGAACTGTGCTCGTCTATGCAAAGTGGCGCTGCCACTACGAGCTAAAATAAGTAATACCGTCCCGCGGGTTACGCGCGAACGTTTCAGGAACATGTGCTCGTCCATGCAAAGTGGCGCTGCCACTACGAGCTAAAATAATAATTCCGTCCCGCGGGTTACGCGCGGACGTTGTGCCGGAAAACAAGGCGCTCGTCCATGCAAAGAGGCGCGACCCCTACGAGCGGGTTCAATCCCATAGTACTGCCCCATGACCATACTAGGCACTCGTCCATGCAAAGAGGTGCGACCCCTACGAGTGGGTGGATCAAACCAGCAGTCCCTACCCTTAGAGTTCCAATGGTAAAGTGATCACTTACTCGAGTTCTAGCGCACATACATCGAAAACCTTAGATAACCGTTTGCATTACTCATCATGAAACATAACTTAAACACATAATCGCTTGCATAGCTTGTAAGTATACCATGATAAAACATTATTTAAGTACGTGTCCCTCGCCCCGAAAACAGTTTAAAAATAGTGAAAACAGTGAAAATAGGGGCTGTGAGACTCACCTGAGGTTCTTGTTAAGGGATTAATCGAGATTCGGGTTTTCTTGGTGTTGGCCCCGGAATCGAAGGTCTAGAATACGATTAAATAACAAGAAGTATATATATTAAGATCAAGAAATAGGAGAATATAAGGGTTGGAAAGTAGATCTCAAGGTTATAACCTCGGCTTACCTAGTAACTGGAACGGAATCGAAAATAACGGATGCTCGGGAGATGATTAGTGCAAGTTTGCAGTTCTTTGGAGTGTGTTTTGAGTGATAACTTAGGTTACATATTTATAGGCAAACTCAAGGGAACACAATCCCTTGCTTTAGGGGATTGAAATCTTTTCATATCTAGGGGTAATGATGATAAAGTATGGAAATTATTATTGTTTATTGTTTACTTAAAAGTGGAGGAGTGAACAAAAGATCTTGATTTGATTTGGACAGGACATGCAGGTCTGGGGTTGGTGAGAATAGGGTGGCTGACAGTTGACTTTTCATGTTACAGTGTGCTTTTTTTTCAGGTACTTTTGTCAGTGTACAGTAAAAAGTGGAAAAATCCCTGAAACACGCTACTGTTTCCTTTTGGGCGGGAGTAATCTCCTTATGTCTGGAGAATAGACTAAGTGTTCTGTGCGCATCACTTTGTGCGCATAGCTTTCTGCGTGTAGGACATTTCTTTGCTGCGGGTAGGTGCGTAACCTTCTCGCAGTTGGGGATATTGAGTTTCATTTGTAGATTCTCCAGGTGGTCTTGGTATTTCAACATAGTGATCAGTCATGTTGAAGTCAATTCCATCTTGGAGCTTCAGACAAACTAGCTCTCAATGTTCCCGCCATGCGGGGAGGTTAGTTCCCTTCCGCACGCGCATAAACGATTTAGGATGCACCCGCCTTAGCATTATGCGGGATGGTCAACCCATAGACAACAACGTTTAAGTTACATGAAAACATAAAGCCAAAACTTTCACGCATGGCGCATATAACATATGCTCACGCTGGTTCTTAACATGGTGCGCTCGCGCAGGGCGCACATAACAAATGCACGCGCTGACTAACATGGCGCGCTCGCGCAGGGCGCACATAACAAATGCACGCGCTGACTAACATGGCGCGCTCGCGCAGGGCGCACATAACAAATGCACGCGCTTAATATTTACAATCACCTAATTATTAGGTTGATTACTTAGTTTTAAGGGATTGGGAATTTACCGGGTGTCACATTCTCCCCTCGTTAAACGAATTCGTCCCGAAATTTAGGAGACGTTGCTGGCAGAAGCCATGCTCTGAAAGAGGTGTGGGTATTTCTTGCGTATTTGGTCTTCTCTTTCCCAAGTGAATTCAGGCCCACGCCTCGAGTTCCATTGAACCTTTACTAACTTGATTTTGCTCCTAGCGTAACTTTTGTTCTTTCCAATCGGTTACTGCTATAGGTTCTTCTATGAAGTGCAGCTGTTTGTCGATGTGAATCTCTTCCATCGGCAAAATCAACGTTTCGTCAGATAAGCACTTTTTGAGGTTGGACACATGAAACGTATCATGAACTCCACTGAGTTCGGCGGGTAAACAGAGTTTATAAGCAACCGGACCGATCCTTTCCAGGATCTCGAATGGTCCAATGAAGCGGATTCAACTTTCCTCGCTTGCCGAAACGGGGGACTCCTTTCCATGGGGAGACTTTCAAAAGTACTTTATCCCCTACTTGAAATTCCAATGGTTTCCTTCGCACATCTGCGTAGCTCTTCTGTCTGTCGCGCGCTGTCTTAAGGCGATCCCTTATCTGAAAAATCTTGTCTGTTGTTTCTTGGATCAATTCTGGACCAGTCATTTGCTTGTCACCTACTTCAGCCCAGCACAGTGGGGATCTACACTTGCGCCCATACAAAGCTTCGAACGGCGCAGCCCTAATGCTTGTGTGATAACTGTTGTTGTAAGAAAATTCAACCAATGGGAGATGAGTATCCCAGCTACCTTAGAAATCGATTGCGCACAGCGCGTAGCATATCTTCCAATGTCTGGATTGTTCGCTCGCTTTGCCCATCCGTTTGAGGATGATATGCCGTACTCATGTCAAGACGAGTACCTAAAGCCCCTTGTAACGATCTCCAAAACCTTGATGTGAACCGACTATCTCTATCAGAAATGATGGACACTGGGACTCCATGTTTTGAAACTACTTCTCGAATATACAGTCGGGCTAACTTTTCCATCTTATCGGTTTCCTTGATCGGCAGGAAGTGCGCTGACTTAGTTAGCCGATCCACAATAACCCATATTGTGTCATAACCCCCAGGTGTCCTTGGCAGTTTGGTGATGAAGTCCATAGAGATTTGTTCCCACTTCCACATGGGAATTTCTGGCTGTTGAAGCAACCCTGATGGTTTCTGGTATTCAGCCTTTACCTTCGAACACGTCAGGCACTTACTGACATACGTCGCGATGGCGCCTTTAAGATTGGGCCACCAATACAGCGTTTTAACATCTTGGTACATCTTGTCTGCGCCAGGATGT